>NC_133161.1:33967500-34000000 GCF_040802235.1 Manis javanica | reverse complement strand
CACTAAGATATATATATATATATTTCAGAAAAGTTATCCATCGATTTTCAAATCTGATGCTGGGTTTACTTGTTTAAATATTTATAAAGTAGCATTATCTCCAAAATTTTATGTACTCAGTATCCATCTTTGTCAATGAATGGTAACTAAAGAATTCAATGGGTTTGTAAAAAGTGATAAAGGGGGAATAAAGGAAATGTGTCACTTAAAGTGAACCACTTAAAAATGCAGTTTTGCATTTTGAAAATCATTCATTTCCAAACAAGGCAAGTGGAAAGTAGTCTACATAAAACTGACATTTCTTGCAGGAAAAACTAATTTTCCACTTATTAAAATTATTCAAAATTGTAATACCCTCATATTTAATTTTGGATGAGCTTATGTATGTGGATTTAAAGACAATGATATTGACTTATTTGTAATGTTAAAAATTCCTCAGAAGCACACCTGAGCTTTCCTACATATATAATTAATTTTAATTTGGTTTTTTGTACATATCTTATGGAAGTGAAGTGTTCAGTTAGTAGTGTGTTAGTTGGCTTAATCTTTCTTCATATTTTTATGTCTGTGTATTATCAATTTGAGATAGTAGTTTCCTAGAGGGTAGGGCAGAATCTGCTTAAAATTTACAGAACATCACATATGTGTGATATATGTGATTTTAGGATGGACAAAGATGTGGTGGTTATTTGTATGTAAAAACATTTAATTGTAAGGAAAATATAAACCATTTTAAGAGGAAAAAAATAAGTCCAACCATAATGAAAAGGCTAATGAATTCCAAAGAATAAAAGGCAGGAAAGTTGCTTAAATTTGCTTATACACCAAATCACTCACAATGGCAATCAGCAGTGGAGTCATATAATTTGTGTAAGCTGAAATCTGCTGACCTTGCAGTGTATTATGATGTGCTTCTATTCAAAAAACTTTTTGTACAAAGTGCATTTGTTATCAGTAACTCATAAAATATTTTTACTTGTAGATATAGAGATAATTAAGTGAAAAAACTCCATATGCTAAAAAGTGATAAGGGGCTGTTAGGTGAGAGAAGTATGGCAAGTTTTTCATCACATGATCGACTTTATACAATCATCCATCCTTCCCTCTCTTTCTCCCTCCCTCCCTCCATCCATCTATCCATCTCTCTCTCTCTCTAGCTGGAGTGGCAACCTTTTTAAAGTCAAACATTAATCTTACCTTGTCGCCTCATTTTGGTTAGATTCCTTGTTATTTGGAGACAGTAAGAGGTAAATAGTGTTGAAAGAAAAGGTACACTTGTGATAGATAGTATTTTCCAAACTGCTTGTTCTAACCACTCTGTTTATCAAAGAACAAGCAGTTAAGTACATTGACCATTAAATTTTTAAACAACTAAACACTTAGGCAGCCCATAAGGTCAATTAATTTTATATCATGCATTTCAGAATGTCTTTTATTATGGTAGATTTAAGTACAGTAATCTATAGGTATGTCAATATGTTCATTAAAAATCCAGAAATATTTTTTATAAACACTGAAATTCTTTCTGTCATAAATGTGATTCTTTTTCTTCATGTTAGAAATTAGATCTAATTAATCCATGTTTTGAGATACAAACACAACATAGAAAAGACAGTTATTACACAGTATTAAATATAAAGTTGGGTGTTTCTTTTTGTTCTGAGGGTTTTGTGTTTTTGAGAAAGAGATAAATTAATCTACCCTGGATTTCTTTTATTTTTTCTTCTAACTTCTATTTCATTATTAATTTCTCCTTTCTTTATAACATAAGGTGCCACCCCAAAAACTTTGAACTGCATTAAAAATAACTATTAAATTGTGAACCATGTCTATTAATCTTTTTATTTTTTCAAAGTCACATGTCCTATGAATTTCATCTAAAGCAGTATTTCTATAAATACTTGCTTTTATTTACAGTAAAAGTGGATTATTTTTTCTAGGAAAGAAGGTGATTGCTTTTTGAAAGGTGCAAAATTGGCAAGTTGACAAGTTGTTTGATAACATTCTGGTTAGTACAAGCAATGCCTTCAGACAGTGTGACTGCCGCCAAACTGAGCATAATACCTCTGGCTTTTATACACGGTTTTCCTGTTTGCACTCTTGCCATCCTTTTCCTCTGTCTCCACATCCTTTCTTTCTTTCTCTAGGACTTTCTCCCCACCTCTTCCTTACTCTGTATTTCCTTGTTTTCTCTTTCTCCTCTTTTTTCCTCTCCCTCATTCCCTTTTCTTTTTGACTCTTTTATTTTCGAACTTTGGAAAGAGAAGAAATTTTAAGCAAAATGCTTTCTTTTCAGCTTAATTAATAACCTTTAAATAGTCTTTAGATTTCCAGACTATCTGGTATAAATTTAGTTGGCTTGAAATAAGAAAATGTTTAGAGAAGAAGCTAGAATAAATAAGTTTATGATTCCCTAGAGAGAATACTAGGTTTATGGTTCCTTGGACCTATGTATGTGCTATTTTCTGGATGTATGTGTGTGTAGATCTATGTCTTCCTCTCTCTGTGTGTATACATATATAGCTTCTCTTTGGATTATTATATGTACTCATGTAGTAATGTGTATTGCTATATGTATTTTTCTAGTACTATATTTATTTTCTATAGATTTATGAAATTTTGAAGATGGTATGTTTTATGAGTAAGTACATTCTACATACATACTTTTTACTAGCTTTGATAACATTTCTATGCATATTTTTCCATTTGTTTAATCTTTATTTTAATCTTTAAACCATTTCAAAAGTCTTTTCATTTGTAATGCTGTGACATTGATGAGATTATCAGTTATGAAGTATTGAGAACACTGACATGTAATTGTTTATTTTTAACTATGGTAGTCAAAGCTCACACATCTTAGCACAATGCATTAGAGGCGTGGAACAGAAAGATGGAATCTCCTGTCTCTGGAAAGCTAGTGTCTAAATACTGCAGTACTTTAATATTATTATTCAATAGTTAAATAATATAATATGTATTGTGTTAAATTTATCAGTCATCAAGTGCTAAAGAATTTAGTGGCAGTGACATATAGTTGTGAGGTAGGTTAACAGTTGTTTGGTTATAATCATCCTTTCTCTTCCTCTGTTTCTGTCAAGGTGCCTGTGTCGGTGGCCATGATGACGCCCCAGGTGATCACCCCTCAGCAAATGCAGCAGATCCTTCAGCAGCAAGTTCTGTCTCCTCAGCAGCTCCAAGCCCTCCTCCAGCAACAGCAAGCCGTCATGCTGCAGCAGGTAATGTGGGTCACCTGCTTCGGTGCTCTAGCATGGCACAGAAGGTAGGCACCCATGCTGGCAGTGCTGCGCATATACTTGACAGGTCATTCTTCACTTAAAGGGACAGCTTGCCAGTGTGTTAGACACAAATATAGAGTGTTAATTGCAGAACTGTGTTAGAACATTTAGATCCCTCAGTCTTCTTAAATTCATTAAATTCTAGAATAAGAGCAGAGAGAGGTATAATTTCAACATGGAATAAGTCAATATTTAAATATCCAAATGCTCAGGTACATTTGATTTGTAGACTTCCCAACGGAAGTGCAAAGAGACTAGACATAATTCTTCTGCTTTTAATACTGCTGGCCCTTGGGCACTCCTTTTAGTTCACATCAGTGTGAAAGTTGAACTGGCCACTTGGTCCTAGGAGGGAAAGTGACATCCCAAATTTTCTTTTCCAAACTATATTCAGTGTTTAAGAATAGATGTAGCTACTTACTAGAATGAAGCTAAGCAGCTAAGCCAGCAATTGGTGAAATTTTACTTTTTAAATTACAGATTATGTTATTAATATGTGCCTTGTCGGACCCTCGTGTGTATGTACAGTGGAGTTTAAGTCACAGCCTTAGTTACCGTAGAGGAAGTGGCGTGCTTTGGTGGAATCCTGAGTTAGCTGCTCTGCTGTTGGCACAGCCATGACTCAGGCCAGTGCTCACTCTCAAGGCTGGTCTTCCGAGCGTCTGGGTGCGATGGTGTACGCAGACATGTTTGGACTTCACAAACAGATGATAGTCTGTTGTACTTGCTGCCAACCTCTGTCGGCCCTGGCCTCGGGGGCACAGACTCCGCCGGTGGCTGAGGTTTCAGAGCTGCCACGGGAGAAAGTGAGGTGGATTGGTCCACCTGGAGCCAGTGTGTAGTTTTGCTGTCCTGGCAAGGCGACTCTTACTGGGTGCTCTGCCATGTGCCAGTCTAGAAGAGTTTAGGAGATGTGTAATATATGAAACTTTTGCCTTTATTTATTAAAGTCAAAATGGTTTATTCAGCAACAACTACAAGAGTTTTACAAGAAACAGCAAGAGCAGTTACATCTTCAGCTTTTGCAGCAGCAGCAACAGCAGCAGCAGCAGCAGCAACAGCAGCAGCAGCAACAGCAACAGCAGCAGCAGCAGCAGCAGCAACAACAGCAGCAGCAGCAGCAGCAACAGCAGCAGCAGCAGCAACACCCTGGGAAGCAGGCGAAGGAGGTGGGAGCCTGTGGAGGGGCAGGGGGGTAAGGGGGGGCCCAGGGAGACCGGGGTTAGGGACCAGGGTGGGGGCTCAGGGCCCTTGCCACCGACCATCACACTTGGCCTGACCGCAGGGCCATGGGGGACTGAGTCGCCCAACACGAGGTGCGGCTGGGTGGTGGGTGGATGCTGCACACCACGCGCTCACGAGGTTCCGAGGGCTGAGGGAGTCGTTCTCTCCCAGTGCGGCTGAGGACGTGGGCACAAGCCCGGCAGCTGCCACGGTGGAGGAGCCGGAGAAGCCGAGACATGGGTTTCTGGGCCACAGGCCCTGGCTGAGGAGCTGCTGCTGTGGCCCAGGGGGAGCGTGGTCACAGTGCTGTGCTCGTAAATCACAGGACAGGCCGGCTTTTCAGGCCTGTGCACTTGTCAGCAAACTGCATCAGATGCAAACAGAACAGAAACACACCATGTTGAAGTAGTTATACTGATCAGCAGGTATCTGGAGGAGCCGTTGTCTTCAAGCTGCCCATTATGCAAACGTTCAGGAAGCAGTTTTGACCTCCTGAGGCTTTGTTTCTGTTTGGATTTCGAATAGAATTTCAGACAGCCATCAACTGCAGAATAGAAATTGCTCCCTCATTTCTCCCGAGGCTGTAGGCAATCCACATGACTTGCTCCATTATGCAGTCTGTTTTCCAGTGAGTGCATCACAAGTTTCCCTTTCCTCAAACTAAAAAGGAGAGGTCTCCTCAGCAGCTTGTCTCATAATGCCTCAGAAATTCAAAAGTTACATTTTTCTTTATAAGAAGGGCACTTTTTCTTGCCTTGAACAACAATTCTGCCTTTAATATATTACAATGAAAGGAGAGAGGAAGGGAGAGAGCTAACAGGCCTGTCCTGTGACGGTGACATCCAGCTTACTAACAGGTCATTGAGACACATCCCGGACCTCCACGCGTCCGACGTGCTCAGTTGGAAAAGCAGTAACGGGGGAGGAGTGTTGTGGAGGTTGGCCGCTTCCTACAGCGTTTCCCTCTCAGTGTAGGTGAGTTATCGTCTGCCGTAAGCCGATGGAGAAACAAAGTCTGAGGCGTCGTCCCACACTCCTAATTCAGGGCCTTCAGTATTTGTGTGATACTTGGGGAAAAGTCACTGGAAGCCTAGAACTCGCTCACGCTCTGCCCTGGGCGTGGCCATGGGATGGCCACCCAGAAGCCCCCGCGCACATCTCACGCGAGAGGCGCCTCCGCGCAGCCCGTAGCTGACTGGGTGGGTCTCCCGCAGCAGCAGCAGCTGGCAGCCCAGCAGCTCGTGTTCCAGCAGCAGCTCCTCCAGATGCAGCAGCTCCAGCAGCAGCAGCACCTGCTCAGCCTGCAGCGCCAAGGACTTATCTCCATTCCGCCTGGCCAGGCCACACTTCCAGTGCAGCCGCTGCCACAAGGTATGTCACGGCGTTGCCTTCCGCACCGCGTGCTCCCACCTTTAAGGCCCGTCTCCTCACACCTCGGGTTTATTATTAAAGCGTGATTGGTAGGTGGTTGTGCAACTCATTTTCTTGAGACCCAGAAATTTTACTACTTGCTGCTTTCAGGTGGGCAATAAAACTGCTTCAGAGTCATTTGCTAGACACCAAATGTCTGTTTATGAGTCTTAGGGCAGAAAGTAGTTTATAGGGCCAACACTGTTCAAGCACTGCTGAATACACACTGGAAATGGGCAGAGAAGCAGGTTAGTGGGAAGGCTGTCAACACACAGGTTTAACGTAAATAAGCAGATAAGGAAAATGTACATAGAAATTGCTAATCTTCATGCAGAAGACCCCACGTATAAAAGAGAGGCTTTATTTACTTCTACAGAGCATATTCTAAGTTATGCTTTGTGGGACCCCGTTATACATTGGGAGACAATAGTGATCCTATTTTCTCTAAAATAATATTGCTTATGCAAGTCATATAAATTACAGCTTTAAAAAAGCTGTCAACTTGTTCTTATTTATTTTTCTGGCAAGAAAACTTGGGATGTATTTTGATAATACAAAAATGAACAATAATGCAATACTGTACAATAATACTACTGCATATATTCATCATTGGACTCTTCACTTTTGGGAAATGGAAAGAGTTCTAAGTAAAAAAATAACGGTAAACAAAATGCTTCCTTGTGTGCCAAAATTCTCAATACAGGCAAAAGGTTTGTTCATTAAATGTCATAAATATATATATTCTAATTTGAATTTGGATTCTTGGAACAAACTTTGGTATGAATGAACTTTAATTCAGGTTAATTATATTTGTCAAAGAGGAGCTTACATTGTAGGAATATTTGCTGTGCTTTTTTCAGATCTGTAGGGTACATTGAAGAAAATCAAGAACAATAAAATACACAGAAATTAAAATTAGGCAAGTAAAACACAAGTCTTTAAAATGCATATAATCATTGTTTTGGGCACATGAAATTAAATATATTGTGGTAAATGTGTTTCTCTTCATGAAATTACTGTCTCCTTGGCTCATTTTCCCACAATTCTCCCTTTCACCTGACTTCACATCCTCTAATTCACCTGATTGAATCACTCCCAGAAAATCAAGAAAGACAAAATTTAAACAGTGAAAGAAAAACAAGGCAATAAACTCACATTTCTGTCTCATTCCAAAGAGAATTGGAATAAACCATGGTGTCACCGTTATGATCACAAATTATTCTTCTTTGGAAAATGAGGACACTAACACAGAAGAAAACATCTTGTTGATAATATTTTTCAGTAAAATTTAAATAAAATCTATATTTAGGATCTAATTATATGAGAATCTCCTTGGTAGAAAAGCATGACCTACCATTACTTAGACTAAAACACTTCAAACATTTCAAGAAAGTTTAAAATAGATGATCATAGTAAGAACTATATTTGAAATATATTTGTTAGACTACATTCTTCCAAAACAAGCATGCAAATATCCTGCCAAAAAAGGAAACTTTTGATGATGTAACCATTCTAATAATTTTCCAATGAAAATTTTCTTAATTCTGAACTTTCTTTTGATAAAATTATCTTTTTTCCCCTTTTCTTCTGTTTGTACTCTCCATGAGGTAGTAAGAGATAAAATGCACTAGATGGAACACATTGAGGAAAAAAAAATAAGTCTGAAAACATATCTGGGTTTGATTAGAAAATTTACATGTTAAACAAAAAAAGATCATAGTCATGTTTTTCACTGTTTGGATCAGTGTGAAAAGAGCCATTGTAGAGACCCATTAGCTAAACACAGGTGGAATGTGTCAGATAAACCAGCTACAGTAAAGGAACACAACTTCATAGTATTGTGCTGGAATCCCAGGATTAGATTGGGGAATAAATATTAAGCATTTAAAGTCATCATGAATGTTACTATAATAATAGGATTTTAATGTAAAATAGGCAATTCAATTACCATCTCTAAATATGTATATAAAGTAACTGCAGGTATAATGAAGTCAGATAGAAAAGGGTGGATTTGTAAATCAATCTTCAATAAACTACTGATTATAAAGTTATTTAACACATAATGTAGTTTATGTATCAACTACTAATTATTTAGTGACACACTTTCATGACCTAGTACCATTGTCTACCAGTGAGAAAATAGGAAATTATTGTGTGTGCACTTGAAACTTTGATGTGTTTTGACATAGTTGAAAGTCGGTGTGTCCCAATATACAATATATTCGCAGGCTTACTATGAATACAGGGATTAGAGTATATATGTGGTAAGAACTTCATTTCACTCCAATGTTTTATAAGTTTTTTGAATTTATAAAATATATTGAAAACATAACTTTTGTTATCAGTCTGAAAGATCAAACATGGAATGTGAGACATCCAGCCAGAGCTATTTTGAACTAACATCTTGTAGAACTAGATGAGCTTGTAATCAGAAAACTCTTGAATAACAAAGAAAATCAAGTCCTTTAACACAAAATGCAATGTCCTTTATGCTGAGTTAGGAATGTGCTGAAGTTTATCTTTGGCATCAGTAGTCATCCAAAATCAGCTATTTAGCTTTGACTCATTCTCTGCTTATGGAAATCTAAATAGCCAAATGCCTACTAAAACACAATTTCTGGCATCCTTGATTTTTTTTACTTAATCTGTGGTCATGTGCTTACATAGATCATCATTGTATCTAATCAGGGTAACAGCACCAGCAATGTGAACAATGCATGTCACGCAGAATTATTGTTTCAATCTTAGTATTCCCTTTCAAATGCCAGTAAGTCCTCAGTCTGTAACTTGGAGGAAAAATCTCCTCTGGGGTTTTACATGCTGAAACTCCATCAGTGAGCTGAAGTTTAAATATACATTTATTATTGCAGAAATAAAACTTTGCAGAGTTACCTGTGAATGCTGTTAATCTTATGCATAAAAACTAATTACAAATAATTATATACAAAGGGAAATATTAAAAGTGTATTGAGATAATTTTTGAGAAAATGTAAATAAGATAGAAAGATGGATATTAAATTATATCATAATTCTAATTGTTGTATAACTGTTTAGTGTACTAGAATGCACATATTAAAATGGATTTAATTCCATTTAGGCCATAAGTTTTTTTAAAAAATTTATTTGTCAGGTCTTTATATCTTGAGGGAAGACTCAAAGGCAGAATGTCAACTTTGCTGCATTAAAATTTCATGATGAGGAAAACTAAGAAACTACTGTTTTTATAATAGAATAACAAACTTAAAAAATGCGGCCTGATTCCCAGATTATGCTTGCCAGTAAAAATTTTAATAGTAAAATCATACAGGAATTTTTTTATATTAGATGTATTCTCATACCCAGGAGTTCCTTTTTTTATAGAGAAATTTGCCTTTGGTCTCAGTTTCAGCCAAATAGCTATTTTTACTCCCTGTGATTCAACGTTTGGACAAAATGTGCATTCAGGGTATCTCTCATTAAACATACATTTTAAAGATGGGCAATTGTACCTACAGGTTATAGTAGGCGCCTTGTCAAATATAAATCAATACTATGTTAGGTTTTGCAAATTATAAATGAACATGTAGATCTCTGAAGGATAGTGCAGAAACCGGAATAACGGTTGCCTCTGGAGAGGAGAACTGGGGACCAGAGGTCAGGGCCGGTGGGGAAATTCAGTATTGCAATGTATACCCTTCTCTGTGATTCAGTTATTTTGACTGCATGTGTACACTAGTCTTCCAAAGGTAAAATTAAAGATGAAAATTGAAAAGTATGTGATGGTATTTCAATAATTCAAACTACTGAATATGTAAAATTGGTTCACAAAATGTGTGAATCATACAAATACTTCTACCAAAATTCACCTTAATACTTTTAATTATGAGCAGTGCTGGAAAATAAGCAGAATACTGTTAAATGAGATAATTAAAAATCCATAATAGACTTACTTTACACCATAATATATAAAAATTAATGATAAAAATTAATTACTGGACATAGAAAATGAAAGAACATTGAAATAATCTTTTTTTGGTGTGAAAAAGCTAGTAATAAAATTTTTACCAATAAATAAAACTACTAAAATTTTTAAGCCTTGTGTGCCCCTGGGACATATAATCTAGATATGAATTATCAAATATTACTTAATTATTAGCACAGTGCATGGCACACAATAGCTATTGCACACTATGAATCTGGGATTAAATAATTATTATTTAGTTGCTTTATCTGTGGTATTATTTTGTGGTGGCATTTTGATTAGGGATTCATCCTTTTATTCATTCAATTCCTGGAAAAACAAACTTTCTGATGCCTATTTGGAGCCCTGGCAGTGAAGAACAGGCTCAAGTCATCATCCAAAGCCATCGAACCTCATCATTTCTCAATTTTTTATAATAGTGGAGTTTTAAAATAGCATAATTATAAAACTTTTTGGCACTAATATTCTGTGTATATATCCTTGAAGTAAGTTAATAAGGAAAACTCAATAATTGCCACTTAAGATTTTAAGTTAACTATTATTCTATGATGGTTTAGTCCACTGATTCCCAGATTATGCTTGCCAGTACGCTAGTGTTCTGGTCAGCTGAACAACTCTTTAAAGTAATATTCGTTGGGCCCTGATTTGCTGCAGGCATCTTATTGGCACTGGGGATAAGCAGTGAATAAAACAGACAAAAGCCCTGCCATCATAAAATTTACATTTTATTGTAAAAGGCAATAAATAAATTAAGTAAAATATATAGTACTAAGGGCTAGGGAGAAAAATTTTAAAGTAAGGATAGGAAAAAATAAAGCCACCGTAGGAAATGGGAGGAGTGAACTCATGGCCAGGCTGCCCAGGGAAAGAATCCTGGGAAGGGGATCTGTGAGTACCGACCTAAAACTGTAAGGGTGCTCTGCCACAGATTAGCTCTAGAGCAAGTTACTTAACTTTTTGTGCCCCCATTTCCTCATCTCTAAAATGGAGATAACAATAGTAGTTTTTGGTATTAGATTAGTCACCATGTGGTAAGCACTTAAAGTGACTAGCTTATTGGAGTGCTATATACTTATCTGTTCAATAAAACAAAGACAAAGAAACATGCTAGAGTATTGAGTTGGAGTCAGGGGAGCTGTGTAGTTGGGTCAGAGGAGCTATGTAGTTTCAAATGTAAGTTTTTTGAGAAATCTGTTAAGGTTATAAATAGGTAGTCATAGTTCCAGGGAGGTGCCAGAGATCACTGGATGAATCCTAAGCCTGTATCTGGTTTAAAACTGAAATAAATTAGTGTAATGTATTAAAAAGAAATCATTTTTTTCATCAAATGTATTTGTAAAACACTGAGTTAAAAAGGAGACTCAAGTTTTCTTTGTTTCTAAACATCTCAGAACTGTTTTACGTGCTAACATGGATCATGAGTCTCCACGACAGATACCATAGACCTCTTAGATCACAAATTAACAGCATTTAGAAAGTACTGTTTCATAGACACAGTTTAGGAAATACTGAACTTGTTATATTAGTGCTTGAAAAATAGCATAAATTAATTCTTGCAAATCATCAAAACCCACAAAACTTTCAAAATTGTACAATATTGATTGGTTAGTTGTTTCATTTTCATAGTTTTGTATTCGTAGAAAAGAGTTAAGCAAATTGTACATGAGGAAACTGTGTCATAAGCAATGTGATAGTTTACTTAAAAAAGTTTTCCCCAAACATTATCATGGAGCTTCAAAACTACTGATGCCTGTATCCTACCTCCAGATATTGTGCTTTAATTGGTTTGGGCCATGGTCAGGGTGTTGAAAATGATAAACTATTCCCAAGTGATTCTTATATGCAGACACCTTTGGGAACCACTCCACCACTCCTGCTAACAGTAATTTATTTTTGATATCATCTGTTCTCTGCCCCTTAATTATATTTAAAAACTACTTCTTCCTTCTTTTAATTAAAAACCATTATTTGGATGGTAAACAAGTTATGCATTCATCATATGTCTATGTGCTTAATATTTGTTTCCATATCATTGCGATATCATGGCGATACCACTAATTTTCATTACAAAAGAACAGTATAATAGAAGTTTATTTTTAAAAGGTAAGTGGATACCTATGTTAACTAAATAATAAAATCCAAAACTAAATTATTAATATCTTTAACTGAGAGAGTCTCTAAAAACATCTAAGATTCTTTACCCAGATATAAAATGTTATTAGCCACTCAATCTGTTGGAAACAACTTAGTACTGTTTTTAATTCTTTAGACATTGACCAGCAAAGCAGTGCTTATAAATGGTATGCCCTTTAAGAGCCACAGAACTTCTATGTGCAAACCAAGATGTCTCTGAGAACTATATGAATCTGTTATAATCAATTAAATCAACAACTCTTTATTGAGCACATACCAGGCACTATTCTAGGCACTGGGGATATACCAGTGAAATAAAGAATCCCTACCCTTATTAAGATTGCATTGTAGTGGGGAGAGACTGACGATGAGTAAAGCAAACAGATAATATAGTTTCAGAGAGTGATTAATGCTCAAAGAAAAATAAAGTAGGGTGAGATGATAGAGAATGATAGAAGGCAAGGTGGGAAGGGGCAGTGGTTGATAGTGTGGTCAAAGGCCACTCAGAGGAGGTGGTCCTAGAACCATCTGAGTGAAGAGAGGGAGACACCAGGGGAACATCTACAACCAGAAGAAAAGCTGCAAAGAAAACAAATGTATGATGCATCTGGGAAACAGCAGAAGGCTAGTATAATTGAATGAAATGTAGAAAAAGCAATAAATGAGGTCAGAGAGACAGGCAAGAACCAGATAATAAACGCCAGCACCTCATAGGCCATAGTAAGGGGTTATTACCCCAACCCCCCGCTAAGAAGTAAACAAGTGTTAAAAAAAAACTTAAAAGTGATTTAATGCAAAAATAAGCATGTTATGCAGAATATATCTTTTCTTATGAAGCTGTATATTCAACTTATCTTGCTGCATTTACATCCTAACCTTTGTGTAAAGCTGAAATATTTTTTTGAATACACATTATTTAGACTGATAGTGGAATGAATATGTGTGTTCTCCAAGAGTTCATGATGAAAAAATTATTTTAAAAAAACTTAAGAAAATACAGCAATATTCAGCCTTAAGAAGACAACTTGTTTTTTTTCTAAGTGTTCTGGAAGCCATTGGAGGCTTTGCCTGGGAAGTGCCATGCCCTAATTTACATTTGAAGAGATACATTTGGGCCAACATATGAAGAGTAAATTATGGCAATGCAAGGTGAAAGCAGTGGTCCAGGGAAGAGCTGATGGTGGCACAGGGAGGCGGCAGTGAGGTGGCAGTGAGATGGTGAGAGATGTGATGCCGGAGACACATGGAACTGTCAGAGAAAAGGATTTCCTGGTGGAGCTTTGCTGTCTGTACACTTAATACATACAGGGAAGTAATCAAAAAGTTACAGTCAGAAAAGTTTTAGAATCCTAGATAAAAGCTAGAATTAAAGCAATGATTAATGATCTTTACATAGAAATTATTTCCTATGTAACAGAGAAATACCTTACTTGATCAAGCCATCCTCCTTTTTTATAGAAGAACTAGTTTTTAATAACTTTGGTACCCTGAATTAGTCCATCTTTTTTTTTAGTCTCACACTATGTCTTAAAATCTTGAGGAGCCAGGATCACCAAAATGGTAGCTTTCAGTAAAATTATCTGTATGAAATTGTGATAGGCCTAGCAATTTAAGGTTGCCATTGTGATGAATCATTGGACCAGAAGTTATGTTTGGAGGAGTGAAAATTCTTCTGTCACTTTGGGGTACTTATACTATGTCTGGATCAGTGATTTTCCCACTTGGGCAGGGTCAGGGTAAAAGGGCTCCTTCTGCTCATCGTCTTACTCTCTTTTCCCAGCCTCACTCTGGCTTCCCCAGTCCCACACACTTCTTGATTGATCAGCGTCATTATAGCATCTGATGTAGATGTGTGTTGGTTTGTGGGGGCAGGGGAGTAGTTTGTTTACTTAACACTTGCATCCTTACCTTAGGCATTGTAGAAGAACATAGTAATAAAAAACAGATTTTGGAGCCATAGAGCATTAGGTTTGAATTCTGACCATTAGTTACGAGTTTCATGATTTGGGGCAACATACTTAAACTTTCGGAGACTCCATGTTCTCATCTGTAAAATGTAATGATTCCTAACTTCAAGTGAGATGAAACAAGATTATGAATAAAGCACCAGAATATAGTAGATGCTCATTAAATGATAAATATTATAATTCAACTACATTTTCCCCTGTATGTCTTTATGTAGTAGTTTTCATGTTTTTAGTATAATGTTTTAAGAACAAAGGCATTCAAGTCAGACTGCCTGGATTTAAATTTTTACCACATATAAACTTCGTGACTTGGATACATTTATGAACATCTTTCCCACTTTGTTTTCTTACCCAGAAAATGATTAAAATAAAAATATCAATTCCATTGGATTGCAGTGAAGATTAGCAATCATAAGGTATATAGAGAATATACGAAGCCACCCACAGTACTTAGCACAAGTAAATACCATTTTATAAGTCAAATACTGTAAACAATAGTCTCGTCTCTCAATTCCTTATTTCAGAATTATAGTTAAAAGCTTAAAGATTGTGCTTAGCTTTTTTATTTTCATTCTTCATAAATCAGGTAAATTTGCATAATCTGAACCAGAGTTTAAAACGAGTAGTTGATTTCTTCTTTCAGTCATAAACTGAAGAAGTTTAGGCATCATCTGCTTAATTAATCCACATAGGAAATCATATTGGCTTATTCTGGACCTCAAAATGAAATTCAGTTATTTAATTTGTTTCTCCGAGAAAGATCAAAATAACCAGAAAATTATCAAGTTTGTTTTTCCTTTGACTTGAGTGTTTTTTATTTTTCCCTGACTTTTTTCTTTGCCCTTCTTCTTTTTATTTCTTTTGATATGTTTTATTTGCAAATTTATTTCTCTTTCAGTTCCTTGCTAATAAAAACTAAATATGAGCAAAAAGGAAAAGCTGCTTTTAAAAGTTGAATTGTTTAATTTTCTGATAAAACTTGCTCGGTTTTCTGTATTAATCCTTGATACTATTCCCAATGCTATTATTCCCAGTACTATTTCCAAATTGGAAGTCTTTAGCAAACAACTGATTATTAATGAGAAAAGCTGTAGTGCTGAAGGTATGAAGTGTTTTATTGCTGTATATTATGCTGGTAACATCACTTTTGTTGTTGGCATTAATCCACTAATAACACTAAGCTTGTTACATTACCTTTTCCTTGTTATATTAGTGAAAGCTTTCATTCATTTTATAGCTGGCTTAAGTCCTGCTGAGATTCAGCAGTTATGGAAAGAAGTGACTGGAGTTCACAGTATGGAAGATAATGGCGTTAAACATGGAGGGCTAGACCTCACTACTAACAATTCCTCCTCGACTACCTCCTCCAGCACTTCCAAAGCATCACCACCAATCACCCATCATTCCATAGTGAATGGACAGTCTTCAGTTCTAAATGCAAGGCGGGACAGGTAAATCTCATGAGATTTTTGTCTGTTCATTACCAAATTCTGCTTTTGCCAATCATGAAACTAAATAGTGTTTCTTACTTAACAGGGCAGAATGTGTAGAACAAATTAAATAGAAATGTTTAGATTATTTATCTTATTTATTATTTTCATTACAAAAAGCAGTTGAAATGCCAGAAGTTTAATAGATTCATTGGGCAATTTGCCTGAAGAAAGTTCTTTTTTAATAAGTGCCTGTGGAATTATTGTGCCATTGTATTTTTAAGATGTCATGAATAACCTATTGCTGAAATGAGAACATTTTGCCATTTTTAAAATGAGAACGTTTTACAATTTGAGAACCAGTTTTGAATAATTAAAAATACATATATACCCCCTTAATACATTTAAAACATGTGCTTTGACACCAGAAATTAGTATACATAAACATATAAACACAGTGATAATAAACCAGAAGATAGAAGATCTGGTTTGCCTTTTATTGTTGTGGCATGATGGAATTTATTATAAATACACAAAAGTTAACTTATGCTGGTATGTTTCTGAATAAACTTAACTCAATATTCATAGAGAAAAATTACTTGATTTCAGTTACCAATGTTGAGTACATTATGTTAGATAATTTTCAATATACTGTTGTATTTTAGTTGTGTAAAAACTGCCTTTATAAAAGGAGCACCTATGTACTTTTGTCCCTTTAGTTCCATTTATTCAGATTTATTGCTACTTAATCAAGTCCTTTAAAGTAATTTGCATAAAATATGTGAGCTAAAATGTCGCTCAATATGAAAATACCATTTTAAAAGATGAGATATAAGTGTAGGATTTGTTAACAGAGTGGTTTAGGTTCATATGATATATAGCTTTAGACTTCATATTTAGAAGACTTCTGTTACGTTATATGAATATCTGCCTCAGTGTAACAAGTTCTTTCTTATAAGCAGATATTTTTTCAAAGAAACTTATTTAAATCAGTACAGTTTAATACAGCATGCTATAATTTGGTGATATTTCTGGTCTTCATTTGATTATTATCATGAAAAATTATTGTTAGCTTTTATTATTAAAAAATGGTATGCTTCTGACTGCTTTCATGCTGTTGTTTTGAGATTAATTTGATGATTCTGTATTTCAGAATTTGGTTGTTTTCTCTAGGATTTCTCTGATATTATACTCACTTATCAAGTGTTTGACAATTTAGAAGGAAATATCTAAGGATACTGTTCCAAAGTAGAATTTTTTAAATCAGCTATAAGTAGTAGAAATATATATGGTTCACAATAAATTATATTAAATAAACAATTTAAATGATCCCAAAGGTCCCTGTCTCCTTTAAAAAGAGCATTTCAAAAATCTTACGGTGACTGTCCTATTACTTTCTTAAAAATACAGGATTTTTTCACTTATGAATATGTTTTTTTTTATTTAGAGGTAAATGTTACTTTAAGGTCATATGGCAGGATTAGCATATGATACTATACAGTCCTCTTAGTTTTTCATCCTTTATTAACAGTCATCTTTGGCTCTATTTCTCCTCTAATTGGAACATCATCTAGCCTTGGCAGTTGAACTATTCAATAGAACGATTAAATTTTTCTGACTGCTCTGAGCTGAATTGACCTGTTTTGACCTGTTTGTCACTGATCGTAACCTGACAGGCACTAGCAGCCTGCAACGATTATGGCTCTTTGAGATGAGTCTGACGCTGTGTTCTTCTGCTACAGCTTGTCACATGAGGAGACTGGGGCCTCTCACACTCTCTATGGCCATGGAGTTTGCAAATGGCCAGGCTGTGAAAGCATTTGCGAAGATTTTGGACAGTTTTTAAAGTAGGTTTTTTACTTTTTTTAGGGCTGGGCGTGGCTTTATATGGGAGTTGTGGGCAAGTTGTTGTAAATAAACAGTTGAAGGAGGAAAGTGAAGGTCCATCATAAAGCACAATCTGAGTTTCCTGTGTGTTCCAGTAAGTGGATTACCAAAGTCAGGCTAAGAAGATAACTCTTCATGAAAATATTTCACAAGTCATTCAGTAAGGGTTTTTGAATGAATGAAAAGTATTAGCTTTCTATAATATTGTCATTAATGATTGGGAGACATGTTTGCAGGATGCACTTAAATTTCAAGTTTTTAATAAAAATTTCAAGTTAAACTACATTAGGAGTCATATAGCACATATAATTTTAAATACATTTTACAGGTTTATTTTTTAATTGCAGTGTTTATATTTCTTACCTTAAAAATGACTTTTAGCATACATATATATAACAAAAATTAAAAAATGAGAGTTAATAGTAGCTTAAACTTTAAGAAAACTGTACTTATCACATTGTTACTTATTGTACTCAGAATCATAAAGAAACATGCATGCACATATGCTTGTGTGATAGATTACATGGCTTCTCTGGCTTAAAATCAGAACTTTGTATATCTTTAATTTCTTCATACAGTGATTTTTTTTAATTTTTAAGAGGTTCTTTAATAAATCAGAATTGCATCTTTCATGAAACATTTTCCATGCACAGTTCTGCTGTACAAGAGATCTAAACAGAGAGCTACAGATAGGTTTATGGAGATGAGTAACTTCACAGGCTGAGACTCTTATGTTGTCATGGAGCAGCTAACAGGGTGAATGAACTGTTTCATGCTTCATCAACAATTAAGTTAATTAGCTCATTTGAAATTGCACTGCTTTGTTGCCAGGATGTTGGCAGAAACATCAAAAAGATGTGTTTACTAATGGTAGACTACAGGGTATAGAGCAGAAGCACCTTAACAACAAGGCACAAGTACTTGGCATCATAATAACTTTATAGCTGATTTACAGTAAGAATTCCACAAGGATTTTTTAACCTTTTCTGGTTTCTGACCAGAAAAGAATTTTTAAAGGAAATTTGCTTCCTATATTACTGTGGCTTTTGTAAGTGGGTTTAGATGAAAATTTGCACTCCTTTTATAGCAAAACAATTATGAGCTACCCTTTTGTTGAGTATGAAACTGACTAGACTATTCTAAGCCAAGAGAACATTGAAAATGTTAGGTAACTTCGCTGGTTTTCCTCTCTAAAAAAATAACATTTGTTAGAACAAAGAATATAGGGATGTTAATTCTTTTAACATCTAATTTCATATTTCTTCATTTGAATATATAAGTCCTTATCAGTGTTACATTATTCCTTATCACTTAGATTATTTAGAGGACTATTACTACTATTTCTTAAGTATAGTAATTTAAGTCATAAAACTAGCCCAGTCACTCTTTTATTGTTCCAAGTTGTTCTGACAAAATTCAAAACAAATCTTTAAGATTTATCAATAATCACTCACTTCAAATATTAAATATGTTTTTCTTACTAACAAGCAGATAAATATAAACCAATTTAAAACTAAAAAATTACAATTAAAAAAGCATTTCCTTTTTATTAAATACCAACTTTAGTTCCAAAGACCGACCATTTTTCCAACCCGTTAACTTTATTTGGATGACCGAACAAATGACAGTAGATTTTAAGGCCCTTCTTTTAGTCCATTTTTGTTATTACATACTTCAGATTCTTACTCAAAGATCTATGATAAATTCTATTAATAAAGCTAATGCTGGTATACTGCACTGAAATGAAATATTAGACATTTCTACACTGATACTTTTTCTTAAAATAAGTGAGAAATTTGAAGAGAACTAAAGTAATATGTTTTATTAAGTTAATAACTTCAGTTATTCAGAAAAACAGTTTCTGTGTGGAAGATGAAAGGAAGAACACATCACCATTAATACAGGTTTTCTTGGAAAGAAGATTTTGCTTTTCTTTTGTAATAATGGAGAGAATTGAGAGACTTGGGGGAAAATGTCATACAAGTCAAAAACTTGTGAAAGAATTTTAGCTCTGTTTTCTTGTTTATCTATCCTCCAGAAATTTTATATCTAGTGTTTCTTATAAAAGCTTTTTATTTTTAAAAAATAAAATTTTATTTTTTATTTTATTTTTAAAGTTAACTACAAATAAATTATAGCTTAAGCTTTACTTTGGTATCAGACAACTTAGCAGATGGCTTGAAATTACATGAAACCATTATTCTATTTAGCCTGTATATGTTTAATAACAAAGAATAGTAGAAAATACATTGAAACTGATAGAATCCTTCTCTTTTTTTTCCAGCCCCAAATGAAAAATCACCAGAAGACAGTTTGCTTGTGTATAACACTTAACATATATATTCTTAGTGTTATATATATATATTCATATGTATGTACATACATGTGCATTCTTTAATATTCAATGGAAGTATTCTTTTCCTTTTAATAAAAAAAATTAAGACTCCGTTAGAAACTCACTTGTAACAGCAAAGATGAAAGCAGAAAAATAAAAGATGAAGAAGAAAGCCCAACCTAAAAAGGTGTTTAGGGAAATTTTTGAGCTTTACTATGAAGTAGGTGTTAACAGAAGCTAACCATTTTTCTGACCATTAATTGAAGATCTCACTAGATCACTAAAAAAAACTATAATATTGGTTCTTCATTACCATCTTATAAATGTAATAGCATCTGACAAAATTTTAGTATAGTTTGTCTGCAAAATTAATTATTATTCCCTTGGACCTAAGTCAGCTTGAGTAAAGATGGATTGACTTTTAGAGCTTAAACAGGAAGTTTTACAATATAGCATTCCAGTGAGCAGACAAGTGTTCTTGAACCTGCGTGTTTAGCTGCCAGCAAATAAAACATGGTCTGAGACTCAAAGAAGGAAATATTCTCCTTGAAGGAAGGCCTAATAAGTGTCCATAAAAATAATTGATTAAAGAATAATTAGTTGTTGAACATAAATGAGTTAGGTTTATCACAAGGTCTAAATTTTTAAGGCTTCACACTATATAGAGTGAAAGAAAACAGTGTGAACTGAATAGCTTATTGAATGGAAATTTGTTGTCTTTTCTTGCAACTGACTACTCTAAAAATTATGCTTTTACTTAGTGTGTATTGTCTACTTCTTTGTCTTTGACTAGGCAGCATGGCTACAAAATTATGACCTCAAGAAGGCATTCTTTGAACTTGTCAGAATTCTGTTTCTTTTGGTGACAGTGCCCCCATCTTTCAAAACTAAGGCATCTCACATAATCAGCTAAATGAATAGTGACAGCTAACATTTTGTATTTAAACTCCTGTCAGTGTTTAAACATAAAAAGCTTGATGCAAAATAAATCAAACACCAGTGATATGCAAGTGAAACATTTTGTTAAAAGTCTCTGACATACTTAGATTAAATCTGATCCCTTCTTAGCTTATAAAATGTTACAACTTTAAATGAATTTGAAAAATCTAGAGGTTAAAATTGAATTGCTAATCTGGGGTATATATAATTGGAGTTACCACATGCACCCCTAACCTTAAAAGCTTCGTTAAGAGAATTGTGCATTAAATAAATTGGAAGGATCCTTTCCTACTTTTTATCTTCCTGAAATGTTTGCTTACTTGTTTTTAGAAAAAATTTGCCTATTTACGTTTCTTTCTAGTTCACACTACCTGCCTAGCACTCAGATTCAATGCAATTTTGAAAGAACATCAGTCGACCACATCATTTATTCCATTTTGAAAACAAAAATCAATATACCTATAAAGTGACCCATAAATTAGAACTGGCTCACACAATGTTTGTTCAGTGCTGCCTTTCTGAAGTCACCCTTTGCATTTTTTCTTCACCTCTCTGTTTGAACTGCAGTCTCGGTAAGAGGCTCATTAGGGGACATTAGGGACTGGAGCTAACCAGAATTCCAGAGCTTGCTTTGCTCTTATTAATGCATAGTAGAGTAGAATGCATTTAAATATTTCATAGGCATTCAGTAATTTGTGTGTAATCGCCTTGTTAGCAGACCAGTAGAAGTAGAACAGGCCTGTGAAATGGTGTTAGTGATTGCATGGGTAATTTACAGACCTTTGCCATCAGCATGAGTATTATTGTTGGCTAGAATGAAGCTGTGAAATAGAACTAGCAATAAGTAAAAAAAGAAACTTAATAAAGGTTTTGTAACAAGCATCTTTAGGGATAACAACCCCACTTGGTCCTTTTGAAGCAGCTGTAATTTATGACATAGGCAATATATCAAATGCATAAGATACTATTATGGAGCATTCATATGAAAAAGGTATTTGCAACATTAGTTCCAACTTCCTGCAAGGGACATGATTAAATGATTAATGAAATGTCCCTTTGCATATGCATTTTGAAACAGCAATTAGGCACTGACTGAGAAAAATCCACCAATCCTCTCATTTTTCAGTATTATCTCATTCTTGATTTATAAATCATAGAGAATTTTTGAACAGCGATATGTAGTACCTGAGATAGTTATGAAAACATAAAAGGGAATAATTTGGGCACAAAATAGTCATAAATACATAAATTCATAATTTAATGTTAATAGTCTATTTATTTAGTCTTATTGCATTGTATTTATATCCGACACTATTTCTGTACTTTGATTGGCATAATTAAGTAGGGAGAATGAATAGGCACTATTATTTTACATATCACTGGTAAACAATAGCGAGGAAAGGAGAAGGGAGATGTGGCAGAGGTATGTATGTGTTTTTCAAGTTCTCAGTAATCCACTGGAGGCTGTTCTATAAATGATCATTGAAGGGCTGCAAGCTAGCCTATAATTACAGGAAAGAAAGTGGCAGCTCTGGCATTTCATAACTATGTGTCCTCGAAAAGTGCTTTGTGAGTTTGTCACCAATGATAATTTAGATAGAGGCTCATTACTGAACATCACAACACTTTAAAAACCTTTCGCCTTCATACAGGAGAATAAAGGACTATTTTAATGGCAAGGTTCTTTTGTGTTCCACTGAAAAATTCAATCAAGACAAAACCTCATTGACTATTATTGTAGTCTACAGTCTCTGTTCTAATAAAAGCTGCATAGATAAATTGAATAGGTCTAAGACCCAAGTATATAATGCAAACATTTTGTACATTTCTTTAGTTCTTTAAATATAGGATAATGATTATCACTAAGAGGTAAACAAGTGTTAAAAAAACCCTTATAAGTGACTTCATGCAAAATAAGCATGTTATACTGAATGTATCTTTTCTTATGAAGCTGTATATTCAACTTATCTTGCTCCATTTACATCCTAACCTTTGTGTATAGCTGAAATATTTTTTTAAATATGCATCATTTAGACTGATAGTGGAATGAATGTGTGTGTTCTCCAAGAGTTCATGCTGAAAATAAAAAATAAAAAATAAACCTTAAGAAAATACAGCAATATTCAGCCTTAAGAAGACAACTATTATTGTAATCCACTGATAGAAAATTGCCTTGTTGTTGATTTAAAATTGGGGGGAAAATCTGTAAAACAAAGTTCAAATGTTTTGTTAATCAAGAATTAGTGATACATTATATCATAAACTAAGCTCTAGTTTACTCTTAACATTTCCTGTCCCCTTTCCAGAAAGCATGGGTTAATTTTAGTTCTTATTACAGTTAGGTTCATAACAGAGTGACACAGAGCTGAGCTGAGAGCAGACAGGTATAGCGGACGTGTCTCCCTGCACTCTCATCACACCTCAGACTTGACCTGATACACCTTGCTATTTTAGTCCACAGTTCCTCTTCAGCCAAGAATGACAGTTGGTCCAAGATCCATGGAAGTTTTGTTGTTATGATCAGTAAGGAAGTATTGAAACAAACTATTTATCAAAGGATGGCGCAGAGGAACAAAGGTTTCGGTTTGCTAAACCTGGATCTACTAACAAATAAGCCTATTTACAAATTATTTCTTTCTCAAAAACACTATTTTAATTATCCTTCATACGTGTTACTTATATGTCTATATATTTTTTTGAGCTTCATTGTTAATTTCAAGAAATACAGATAAAAAATTTGAATGGGCAACAAAAACATTTGTTGACTTCAGTATACTCAGGACTATACTAAACTTTTTTAGACTATTGAACCATTCTGAATGATACTTGAACCCAGATTGATAAGTCTGTAAATTCTTATTTAATTTTGTGAATATTTTGTTCAATATTTGATTCATATACTTGGTGAAATAGAAACACCAAAGGATATTAAATTATTTGAAGATGTTTTTAAATTTAGGTGGCAGCAAATAAATTGTATATTACAAATTACAGAGTACATAATACTGAATATTTTTCTGTTCATTGAAGATGCTGCTCTACTAAAATACTTATCATGCATTAACATACCTCTCATAAAGAGATCTTTTTAAACATCATGCAATAATGATAACAATATAAAGTAATATATAATCAAGATTAAGTAGGATAATGGGAAAGTCTTACCTTTCACCAATTTTGTATATGTTTAGGATAGATGTGTCCCAAATAGGACACTAGACATGAAATGTCAATCTTATGCTTCCAACTATCAGAATCTTCAATGTGTTTTATTTATTAGTAACAGCAAATTATCATTTTTCATAAGTATTGCTCTTTCCATGGAATGACACTTTACCATCTTTACATAATTCACACCATATCCTGGTGAAATAAAGTCATTGCTCACTAAATAACATCATAAGAACTACAGACTGTTTTAACAGAAATGGAATATACAATTGCCTTTGTTCTCTTCAGAATTACTTTTGGTTCATCTATTTATAAGGTGCTCTTTTTAAAAAAAAATAAGTCATGAGTATATGCAATACATCTAGTAGTGATTTCTACTATTCTGTAAATGGTTTGGGGAAAATATTTCTGTAATAACTGATAAGCTTAGTGATGACATCATCTGCCACTTGAAGGGTCTCTTTATATTACACAAATTTCACTAAACATGCAAGCATATTTAACTTTCTTCTGTAGAGTTTTCAGTGTTTCTTTTTCCCACCATGGTGGAAAATATGGCTTCAGTGTAGTGCTTTTTAAGTGGAGCATTCTCCACTGACATAGAAATCTCTTAACATTCTCTTTAATGTTTTGTGTTTGTTTAGGCACCTTAACAATGAACATGCATTGGACGACCGAAGCACTGCCCAGTGTCGGGTGCAAATGCAAGTGGTACAACAGTTAGAAATACAGGTTTGTCAGATGATCACTTAACAGACTCCATTCTTAGATTTCTGGTATGTTACATTAAGTATGGGGCTCATTTCTGAGTCTTTTAACACAATAACTAATAGAAACACATGGAGTTTTCAATTTTTTATAATGATGGCAGTGACTGATAACTCAGGGTGGATTGCTGTAGTTTAGTGTATTATCACTTAGATTTATATAAGCTTTAGATTGCATCATATACATTTGGATCCCCCAAAAGAGTCAAAGCTGTTTTGCCTAATAGTAGTTAGACTAAACCCCCAACTGGATTTGATGTTATCACAGAGAGTTTTTATATGAGCTAATCTTGACTTTTTCTACAACATTTTCTATTATAGTGAAACATTTCTACAATATCATGCCTGTAGATAATACCCTAAAAAAAAAACTTTTTCTTTTCTATATCTGGTGTATTTTTAAATAAAAATTTTGCAAAAAAATCTTAAGACTTGTCTTTACTGGAATAATGGCAAATCCTTTGTAATATCACAAACGACAATGTATGTGTTATGGCAAATGCTGCTAATTTAAGTTAAACATTTTTCCATTAATATTGAAAATGAATTAGGCCAAAAATAAATAGAACTCATAAAACTGATGAGAATGCAATCATAGAACCCTGAGTATCATTCTTTCATTCTTATGTTTTTGCTAACCTTTTAAGGCTTCCACTAATACTTCATCTTAAAGATTATTTTTCCGCATCAAACCAGTACTTTGTTTCATTAAATTAAGTGTCCAGTTTCTTTTTCTTCCCACTTTACTGTGTCTTATAAACTAATCAAAAACACTTAAAAAGCCTCATCACTGCTGTAGTTTAGAAAGCTTTTTATAAACCTGTTTACCATTTATAAAAGGTAGACTGAAGCCTAAGAGTTCAGCTGATGACACAGTCTGCAGTGTGACCAATTATGCCTCTTTTTTTTTTTTTCTGCTGTGTCTGACTGATGGAAAAGTAAGGTCCGTCAGTTGTAATGAGACCCAGTGCAAGTGTAGATGCCGACTCCGTGGCAGAGTTCAGCATTTCACACTGCCTGGTCTCTGTCACTCTATTGAATTAGATTGATGATGGCAGATTGCAGGGGGCACTAACTGGACCTCAGTGGGAATGCATGAAGTGTGTAGACAATCCTGGCAGGCACTTCGCTTTGAGAACCCTTCACCCCTTCACAGCTGTTGGCACTAGTCCATTGCTAACAGTGTCCACAGGACTTTAAAGAGACACCATGGGCCTTCTAATTTATGGTTTCAGTAACTTGTTACTGTCGAGGCAAGTGTGACCTCAATTCTCGTATTGACAAAAAGATGAAGTGTTATTTGTTTTCTCTGACCTTTTAACATAAGGAAAGCTATAAAACTTTTCCCTCCACCATGGCTAAAGTTGCATTTCCTCCCAAATAAGTTCCTACTGACACAGACTTTTATATGCAGGAATCATTACTCTGAGACAAGCTCAATGATAAGATGTATCACTGCAATAAAATAGCTGTATCAGTCATTTCTAAAATGCTTCTGATCTCACTCTTTCTTAACAGCTTTCTAAAGAACGTGAACGTCTTCAAGCAATGATGACCCACTTGCACATGCGACCCTCAGAGCCCAAACCATCTCCCAAACCTGTAAGTGCATATTGCTTTATAAACAGTAAATAGCTCTACCGATGTAACAGACTAAGAAAATGAACAATTTAGTGACAGTTAGAAAACAATGAGTGCGATGAAAAATATGGCAATAAAATGAAAGTAAAATGCAATTGCTTGTCAAATTGTATGTTTCTTTTAAAGTAATGCTATCTTTTACAAAATCTATCCAATCTACACCATGGGTGACACTAAACAAAGTACACCTATCAGTGCACAAATCACTGCCTTGAGGCTGAAGCCAGAGAGAATATCTTTCTGTGATAGGTTTACAGATATTAAAAGGAAACACACTTTGAGCAACCTGAAAAGCAGTAACAGTACAAATCACAAATAGATAGGTATGTGGTATGCCAAAGAGGACTTACATCAGTCATAATATACATATAAATAGATTTTTTAGCAAATATTTTGTCAAAAATGTCATAGTATTTTTATAGCCAATTTTGTCCTTTTTCTTTGTTATTTCAGTTAAGATGTACTTCACATACTATGTTTTACTGTATAGTTTACATAGTATTAATTGAGACAGCTTAAGACAAAGGACCATGGGTGATGATAGAAAATAAAAACTGCAATTTCCCTCAAAAATATGTAAGAGCTTTAAGTACAACCTGATAATGTAGTCAGATACACAGACTATTGAAAAGATATACTTTATCTCACCCAGCTAATGTTTGCACAGAAACTTAGAGTAATCAACTGGATAACTCTAGTTTAATGAAAGTTTGTGGGGGTACTTTTTCATAAGGCTCCTGTATAGTCTGATGATTAATAATTGCCAGCGTTGCCTCTCCCTCCATTTCTTTAGGTAAAAAAAGATCATTTAGTTTGTATTAGGGAAGGAGATAAAAGACAGACTATATTGTATGATTTTTCTCCTAGGGTCTCTGATATCATTCATTGATTAATATTATTCAAAATTTACTTTTTTTTGCATAAAGACTACATTTATTTGAACTCTGCTAAGGTATTTCTGCTAAGATATTAGAGTTTTTCCTTTCTACTATACCTAAATATATAGGGTACAATAAACACATTTTTAACAGGAAAAAAGAAAGGTGTCTTTTTGAATCTGACATAATACTTTTTTAAATGCAAGAATGTCTGAGTTTTTAATTTAAAGAAAATAAACTTTTGAGAATCTTTTTGATCCTGTATTTATGACTTTCTTTTCAGTAAGATTTTTTTTCCCTCATCGCATCTATAGTATAATGTAGATAATCACAAGACAGAATAATTGTCTCATAAATCCATCAGGAATCTGCAGCTTGTTCTTTTCCAATTAATTATTCAATCAGTAAATTTTTTAAAACTCCAGCAGCATGGTTACATCTACACTAATAAAGAATTTTCAGCCTATAATCCAAAACAGAACCTGAATGAATAATGTAATTGAAGTATTACATTACATAAACCACACATGAAAGAATTGCTAATTGCGTTTGATGGTGGGCAATTAATACAGAATCTTAGATGAGTGATTTAAAATGAAACCACAGTTTAAAGTTCCCTTTGGAACTAGCGGTATCTGAAGTGGGGAACTGCACTCCTGGCCTCAAACTGGTTGGAAAGAAGAGTGGTCAATACTTACACCCCTCAAAAAAACCCTAAAATTTATACACTGTACAAAAGAAGCTTCAAAATTGATATGATAGTAGAGATTTATGGTCTCATGTGCAGTGGCTCAGTTGAGACGGCCCACACATTTGATAAATATTAATAGCATGAATTTATTACCAGGGAGAAATGAGCTCTGTTGGTTCATCACTGCACCCTTAACAGCTATCAGTACATGAACACAAGGTGCAACCGCACTGTCTATTATATGACCCCATTTACTCTCTGAATGGTACTTCATTAAATGGTACCTTTTGGCCATGCTATGGATGGATGAAAATCAAAGTTATCAAGGCTGCGAGTCCTGAATAATGAGTTTCACCCAACCTTGACTATATTCAGATGAGCTGAGGTGGCTAAGTGCTCATCCTGGCTTTTACATGCTTCCCTTTAGTTAATAATAAATTCTATTTTATCAGTTTGTGATTGCACGCCTACAAACATGGTATGCTTATTATGGCATGATGGCAGAATAAGTTACTGTAACATTGTAAACAAGAGTAGTTTGCATAGGAAAAGATGTATTTCTCCTGTTCTGATAACTTTTAACATGTTCCCAAAATTTACAGAGGCCTGTCAAATATTCATCAAAGTATATCTTTCATTGATTTGCAATGTTGGTATTTTTCTGGGTTCTGAACATGCCATTTTGTTCAGATTTATAATTTTTAAAAGTGAATAACTCTTATTCAGCTGAGGTTTTGTATCTTTTTTGAAGTGTGGGGAAGTGTTTTTTTTTTTCCTTTTTCCTTCTCATCATTTTAACATACAGATATGTAATGCTGATGATCTGTGGTCTTAATATAGCAATAATTATACATTCTGATGTTGTGTTTTTTAAATATCACTTGCAACACCGCACACACAGATGCATGTGCATCCTCCTGCATTTCTCAAACTATGCAGAGGTACTTCTGTACATCCTGGGGAAGCTTACACCAGTGGCTTTGTAAATGTATTAAATGCAGCATTTAGTAGCATTATCTCAGCTTTTATATATGTACGTAACAAAGAATTCCCAGCCCAGTCTGCTGGCTTAGAGTACGAGCAGAATAACAGTTTGTGGTTTATTGGGAACAGATGCACTTGGGGATGCCTTCAGGGTGCCAGTCGTTATTATTAGACTGCTAATGTGCTTCTTCTGGCTGCTGCCCAAGAAAGAAGAACAATTAGCTGGCATATGTTAATTTTTGTTTCCCTAACAAATCTCTCTACTGACTAAATGTGTAAAACAAATCCTCAAAGAAAGATCAATCAATGCTGTACACATCATTTTCTCCCCATTAAAAAAAGGTTTATCTTAAGAAGTGTATTTGGGATTTGAAAAGGCAGGTGTTACTAAATTATATACAAAAGCTGAATATTCTCTATTTAGCCACTCAGCAGTTACTTCATAGAGAAGCAGAACAATTAAAACTAGTTTTCTTGCTTGGGTGTATAGATTACTGTATAAAATGAAAAGGAGCATAGATTACCTCTTATGAATACCATTTAAATATATGGCAGAAATCTTTTTATGTGCTGCCCTCTGTAAAAATTTTGCTAATTGGATGCTATTTATGACAAAAGATGTGTGGTAAATATGACAGAGGTGATATGAGTTTTTTGATAATGAAGTACAGGGCCTTTCTGAGGGGAGTAATGAAGGGCACACTGTTAAACAGCTTGCATACATTCTCACCTTTTTCCTTTTTTCTACCCTGACACCCACTTTCCAAGGTACATCAGCATTAAGTGACACTGTAATCATAAATTGAAAATGATACTTCCAGAGGAATTGGCAAACTTGACATTTCATTATATTTGTTAACACATGCCACAAATGATTGTTAGTGAGGAAATTCCATTTCCCTCTCTCCATCTCCAATCAGATTTAATTTGAAAATTTTCAGCCTCCTCCGGCTAATTTGCAATTAAGACAATTTTGTTTGAATATGTAGTAATGTCATTACCATTCCACCAAATTAGCAAGGAGACTAAAGGTCAGTGTAAAATTTTCCAGCTGGCTGGAGCCTCTCAGCTGAGATTTGGGACTGTGGGAAAAAAAAATTTCTGGCAGCAACAGAACAGCAACTTACTTAAAGTCCTTTTGGTTGAAAACATAGCATCCTTCATTATTGCTGCTGTTGCTTCACTGGGGGCTAGACCTGTTTAACCGGGGTAGTCAGTAATCAGCAACTGGCTTTTACTTAAGGAAATCACTTTCGCTAAAGTCTGGTAGGACAAGAAGGAGTTAGTCCTAAGTAACATTGCAGTAGATTATTAGATAACCTCTAACAGCATCCTCTAATTAGAGTTCTTATGATACAATTTCATCCTGTAATTAGTTGAGATTGGCTGCTTCCTTTTGCAGCTTATTAGTGGCAACACAGCTGTAGAAGTGAATCCACTCTCATTTGTCAAACCTTTTTAAGTCTTTTTCTCTTGTCTCTACCTTTTTCCTGCCCTTCTCTTGGGCCTTTGCAGCTAAATCTGGTGTCTAGTGTCACCATGTCGAAGAACATGTTGGAGACATCCCCACAGAGCTTACCTCAAACCCCTACCACACCAACGGCCCCAGTCACCCCGATTTCCCAGGGACCCTCAGTAATCACCCCAGCCAGTGTGCCCAATGTGGGAGCCATACGAAGGCGACATTCAGACAAATACAACATTCCCATGTCATCAGGTAGGATATGAATGCTCGGTAGAGCTCTTTTACTTTGGGAGAGGAAAACTGTAGCCGAAGCAACTGTACATGAGCCATTCCAGAGCACATGGAAACTCAAGTCATGATTTATGGAGTGATAATTGTTTTATTCCTGGTAAATGTGGATAGGGGCGATTCCCTAAGCACATCATGATGAATTGTTCTGAATGGTGGTTGAGGAAAGAAAGCTCTCCCCATTAGAGACATTGAGAGATGTGTTGTCAGTATAGCCCATATTATCACATCCCCTCAGTTCAGTGAGATCCTTTGATCTCCGAGGGATAGCAATACAACATCGATGAATAATGCTTGTTGAGGAGAGCAGTTTAAAAGGACAAACATGAAGCACCGAAGAATGTACAGCAGTTCAGGTTTTCCACGAATCAGTCGTTTGAAAGGTGCTACCACTGCGCCTAATGCCTACACACCACTTTGCTTAAGATGCATATGAAAGGCATAGTTGCATGGAACACAAATTTACCTTCTCTCCCTCTCTTTCCCTCCTCCCCCCACCCCCACCCTGGGGCATCTGGATAATCACAGTCACACACTGTAACCGTTATTAGCCCAAAGCCCCCTTTTTGTAAAAAGTGAAGTTATTTTCAACACGGGTGCTTGCTAGGGTTTTGTGTTTCCTTTGTTAGACGGCCACAGATGCCGAGATTTGATCCTGTTGCTCTTTAAGAAGTATTAGATGAGAAAAGCAAAGATTATGGCAGGGGGCAAAAGTCCATGTAAGAACATGCCTAAACCACCCACTTAAAAGAGGACCAGGCTGTTGGAAAAATCCTCTGGCCAGCTGGTCGCACAGTTCCTGAAGTACCGCGAACAACTAGGGGACGCTTCATTTGCACTTCACGTCAGAAATGGCCTTTTCCATATAATTCAATTCCACTGTCATGCTTTGTGCTTTCGCTAGTCAGTGACTTTCTCACTGAATCACCTCACCAATACTAGGGGAAAATATGAAAAATCAATTAGATATAATGTGAATTATTAGCAGAATTAACACCTAGTTTTTATTTTTATAGAGATTGCTCCAAACTACGAATTTTATAAAAATGCAGATGTCAGACCTCCATTTACTTATGCAACTCTCATAAGGCAGGTAAGTAGAAGGAAAATTAACTTTGCCTGATTAAATTAAAATTCATTAATGCTTTAAGTAAGGCTTGGATGAGAAAGTGTCATCCAGTCTAGTTAGTAAACCATTATTTTATGTCACTATGTATCTTGTCTCATTTCAGGCTATCATGGAGTCATCTGACAGGCAGTTAACACTTAATGAAATTTACAGCTGGTTTACACGGACATTTGCTTACTTCAGGCGTAATGCAGCAACTTGGAAGGTAACTACTCCTGCAGTTTGAAGATGCCTAGCCCAGCTCCCTACAGATAGCTCAAGGAACATTTATTTACATGACATAAGCAGATTAGTATCTGCTTCCCCTCTTTTTAACCTGCCTCTTGAATGGAATGAATTCCCTCTCTCAAAATGACAAGTGAAAGAATAATTTTGCCTCTGATATAGTTTTCTAATTTGGTGCAATTAATAGCTGAGGCTTGGCAGAGAAACGAGGGCCTGACACACTAATTACAGTGTGAGCACTCAATCATCAACACCTTTGTTAGTCGCAGGATATTACTTTTTCTCTTGCATATTATTGGCTAATTAGTTTGAAAAATGTCTGTTTGGCTTGTGCAACAAATGGAGGTTGTAGGTTTTGTCTTGGTCTGCGCCTTTTGTACACATCATGCCTCATCATAGGGACTGAAGCTGCCACGGAGTGAGGGCCATGGCTACTCAGCTGGAACTAAAAGAAAGTAAAGTGAATATTATCCTGTCAGAACATAAATGCAGTTTATTTACTTAGACAAAAGGGTTCATCTATATCCCTGTCCAAACAACTTCATTGTCTAGATCCTGCAAGGAGCTAAAAAAAATGTTAGGTCTGTGCATCTATTTTTGGAAAAGAGCAACGTCTGGAAAGATAAGGGCACTCAGCACAGACTAAGTGAACTGTTTTATTTTCATTTCAAAAAGCAGT
>NC_133161.1:33937500-33965000 GCF_040802235.1 Manis javanica | reverse complement strand
CACTACTGCCTTCTGTGAAGACATGACTGTAATGTATTTTATCTACTATTGGCCCTTCACTTTTGATTTCTGTAGTCAGGTATGTGCTAATTTCTGCATTCAAGAAATAGTTAATCCATTATGTTGTCATTTAATTAACTGTGGTAATTTGTTATGTTAATTCATGGTGTTCTAGAAATTAACCATTAATTATTTCCTGATTGCACCAAATTGGTAATTGTGTTGTATATTTGCATTTTAAAAAATTTATATGAATGTTCTTGAAAATAAAACCTTCACATAACTAGAAACAGGTTTAAGGATCCTCAAGGTCATGCCCCACTTTGCCTGCACACCACAGTCAAAGTTGTATTCCTTATATTCCTGGACCAAGTCGATATATAATACGTAGAAAACATATATTTGAAATCAGTCACATTATTTCTGTGGTCTTAGATACAAATCTACTCTGGACTAGTAGCGAGAGATAAGCCAGAACATACATATTCTTAGCTGAGATTATTGATAGCTGTATATTTTCTGTTTTGACTTATAAATCACCTCTATTTATTTATTTTTCTTCCAGAAGCCCAACCTTAGTAAAAAATATACCTACCAGTTTAGGCTATGGAGCAGCTCTTAATGCCAGTTTGCAGGTAATATTAAATGACCTTTCCATTATCCTTGCATTTGAATATTTGGGCTTTTTTTTTTCCATGGCTTCCTATTAAGGTGAGATTGTGATTGTTCTTAAGAGTTGGTTTATCATCCAAGTTGTAGTACCTAGTACTGCAGAAAGCACTGGTTCTAATTCAAACTACTTTTGATGTGAAGAAGCAAGAAGGACACCCTGTGGCAAAATCTGGAACACTCGGTTTTCCTGCAAATGCTAGATTGATAGAAGCTTTTGCAAATGCATGTGGCTATGCATTAATATTTATCCAGGCTGTCATAAATGATTTCACATCATAGTGTTGGGGAACATGGTGCTTGTGGCAAAAACTTTAAAGTTTAATTATAATATATAATTTTTATGCAGAGGAGGCAAATGTCAGGACTTCTTTATTTTGAGTTAAGTTCTGGTCATTTTTAAAAAGCAGAGCAACTGCTTATATTATCTTGGAGTTTTCACTACATGTGAGTATTCATTTCATTTTATGGAAGGCTGAAACATTAGAAAGTTTGCTGGGAGAACTACTATTTTTATTTTCTCATCACATTTAATTTCCTTAGTATTTCTGCCATGAGTTGCCAAATAAGAATCTTTTCTTTCCCATACATTTTATTTAAATGCTCCTAAAAGTTACATTACTAAAATATCTACATCATGATTCAAACCCATCAGAAGATAACATGCTTTTAAAATTATTTTACAAAGCATTTCAAAAGTTGTTTTATACCCCCTTCATTTCACTAGGCTGCCTTGGCAGAGAGCAGTTTACCTTTGCTAAGTAACCCCGGACTGATCAATAATGCATCCAGTGGCCTACTGCAGGCTGTCCATGAAGACCTCAATGGTTCCCTGGATCACATCGACAGCAATGGTAACAGCAGTCCAGGCTGCTCACCTCAGCCGCACATGTAAGTTGTTAACAGACTCTGTAAAGAGAAGGACCTATGTACATGTGCTTCTAAAATTCGGTATTCTTCTGAAGTTTTTAGTGGTATATAAGTAAAAAGTACAAGTTTAAGTAAAGTTCCATTGTACCATGTTTGTGATATGTGTATCAAAATTAGTTTTAATACATCTTTTAGATTCTCTTCTATGTCCTTTAATTACTGTACCATCAGTCCTCTACAAGTTCTTAGTACTACTAACATTCTCTTGGGTGTAAAATGGTGTCTAAGATGACTGCATCTTATGGGTCATTATCACAGTTTGGTTTGTGTGGTGCAGTAAAAATATTCATGATGGAATTAGTTGTCATAATTTTTCCTACTATTACAGGTCTCTAAACCATTTACGAACTGTAGTCAAGATATTACCCGTTTTTATAAACCGTAAAATACAAAGTTTAACTGTTACCCACAGTTTACATAGAAGCTAGTAAAGTGTAACTTTTTGCCTGTCTTATAAATCAGTGTAATTACATATTCAACTTTAATTACTGGTGCATCTGTATTGGCAAGGTTTATATGTTATATTTTATGCAAGACTACGATTCTTATTAATATTTAGCAGCTAACTATATCATTAATTACTCTAAAATCTTTCCCTTACCATCTTTTTAATGGAGCTGAGAGAGTAGACGTATTAAAAATTGATGTATTGTGGATTTCAGAAATGTGTATGACACTTTAAAAAATGTCTGGCCTTACTCAGTTGGTGGAACATATCAGTTTCTTGTTTACTAAGAAGTATTGACCCTGGTAGGACTTAGAATTCAGAGGAAAAAAAATAGAATCTGAATGATGAAGTGTACACACCATTCAGTTGTCAGGATGAGTCGTGACTTAGGTCCACACTTCCTAGAGTTAAATATAATATACTTTGTATTTCAGGTTATTGAGATAAAAATAGTATTTTCTCTCATTTTTACATTTTCTCCCTCTATTTCTGCATTAAATATCTAGTCAAAGACCTGAAAGAGAAATGTGGTCTTTATGTGTGCCTATTTCCGTTTGACCTTTCACAGGATATTATTTTTGTTGACTTTTTAAACATCTTATCCTATGTGACATATTAATGTCTTTAAGATCATGTGCTTAATTGCTTTATAGCCCTTTTACTCTTACCACCTTTGTGAAAAACACACTGCGAACGTTAATGTGTTTTATCAGGTTCCAAACCATTACTTTTTCAAAATGGAAAAATTTGTCTTTTGGAAGTGTCTTTAGATGTATTAAATAATACAAAAGAAGTAATAAAACTCGAAGTAGAAAGAACATGAATATATGCTCTTGAGAGTGGCTGTGCTCTAAAACAAGGAAAGTGAGCAATCAGACAAAAGTTTTTATATCCCTGCTTTATCCTATCAGCCAGGCAGTGGGTAGCTTGAGGCCTTGTACTTTCAGCAGTTCTCCTGAGTATGCTAATGCTCGATCCTGTATAAAATGCTAAAACAATAAAACTTTAAAGAGCAAACAAGAGTTAGATCCTGTTTCCCCCTTTAAAAAAAGACCTGTTTTAGAGAAATGAAAGACATTCATAATAAAAGTGTTTAAGCTGTTGATGTAACTCCCTGTGCTAATATGCAGTATGTAGTGGTTGCTATGGACCATATATAGAGGATATGTAAAGAAGTATTTTTTATGTAAGTGTCCGGTGATAAGAATATTAAAATAAAAAATTAATGACTCAATAGAGGGTTTATTAAAAATTATATTTTAAAATCAAATAATAATTGGGCTAAATTACAGCATTGATAGGTCAGTAATATTATTCATTTAGCAACTGCTTTTTTGGATTCATCTTATTATTAATTTAGTTGCAGTTTAATTGTGACTATCTCAAAGGAAAATAGAATATGTGTAAAGCAGTGTATAAAAATTGTGTATTTAATGCCTGATGTACTGCCACTATGGGTTTATAAAACTAAAATGTTCATAGTCAACATGTACATTTTATGCTTACATGAATCAGTGCATGTGAAAAATATAAAATATTTGTCTGCTTTCCATAGAGAGAGAAAAGGAAAGCTTCCCTCAGCTTGTTGGAAATGGATTTCAAAAAAGATGCATAAACTATAATCAAATTTTTAATTGTCTTGTAAAATATTGACTCAACATTCATTCTTTGAATCTTTTTCTGCTGCTATCATTAATTTTTTTGTATATTAGATGTCAAATATTATTGATGGATGTCACTTCATTATTCTGTATCTTCATCTTACAGAGTTTTTAGGTACTTAAAGTTAGGCATTTTATATACGTTATGAGGCAAAGGAAAAAGACCTAATTCAATCAAAATTTGGCTACCTATAATTGAATGGACTTCAAAGTACTTTGAAAATTAAGCAGAAGTGAAAGAATTCTTATAAAACATTTAGATAACATACTTCGTGTCCTGAAATGAAGTCATGGTACTTGTTACTATTGTTTTTGAGGAGGATGGGTGTGCTGATGCAGTAGTTATACTGATGTAAATGAGGAGGACAAATTCCTGGTGCTATCACTGTTTGGGTTTTGGTGACAGATTGTAGGGGGTCCAACCTCAGGTCAGCACTCAGTAGCTGAGGAGTTTTCATTCTTAGTTTTATCAGCTGAAAATGAGGCAAGTAATAGTAATACCTTCCTCATAGGATTTTTGCAAATCTAGTAAGTGCCTAGAACACAATAACTGTTCCCTGTGTCCTTCATAATGTGTACACAGTTACCTCATTTACATTACCTCTTGTAACACCTCAATGTTACTATAAATAAAACTAGAAGTAATATTAAAATATTTTGGCATTTTAATACCTTTTTTTAGGCATTTCATACATGTGTGGTTGGTTTCCTTGATCGTCCCTTTTCTTTTCCTCCTACCTCTGTCATTTATAATGCATGAAGTAAGCAGATCCATAAAAGTGAAACTATGAAATAGGAACCTGTGGTAGGTAGCAGGTTACTCAGAGTCAGCATGATAGAAGGTATCTTTGAGAAGAGAAGATGTTACCTGAGGTTGTAGACAATGAACAATGAGAACAGAATACAGGCAAACCTTGGAGATGCTGCAGGTCCAGTTCCAGACCTCTTCAATAAAGCAACCATCACAATAAAGTGAGTCCAGTCCCAATGAAGTGAATTCTCAGTGCACATAAAAGTTACATTTACACTCAACTAGAGTTTACTAAGCATACAAAAGCATTATGTGTAAAACCACAATGTATATACCCTTAATTAAAAAATGCTTTATTGCTAAAAAATGATAACCACCATCTGAGATTTCAGCAAGCTGTAATCACCAATCACCTGGAATCACTAATCACCATAACAAATATACAAATAATGAAAATTTTGAAATATTGCAAGAATTACCAAAATGTGATACAGAGACACAACATGAGCAAATGCTGTTGAGAAAATAGCACTGATAGCTTTGCTGTACAGAGGTTGCCACAAACCTTCAGTTTATAGAAAACACAGTATCTGCAAAGCACAGTAAAGAAAAGCACAATAAAACAGGGCATCCCTGTAATACCAACCCAGAACAGGGACTCATGATATATGCCTTGGAAACATTGAGATTAGATTTGACAGGAATTTAGGATATTTTTAAAAAAGAAAATAGAATTTAAGACTATATTAAGTGGGACCAGACTGTTGAGTGTCTTAAATAATCAAGTTATGATGTTTTTTTTAGTCAGTATGGAGCCTATTAATGTTATGAGCTTGAGTTTCACACTATCAGAGCTATGGTTTAAGAAGAGTAATCTGAAAGTGCACTGAATGAACCATATTTGAAACTCATGAATATAGGATGTTCTGGAGTTGGGAAAGACTTGAAACAGAAGGTTAAGATTCATTCATGTAGTATTAGTGTTGCCGGGTAACTGCATCTGGGGAGGTCTCTCCCTACTCACTAGGTGAAGCATGAGAAGAAACTTCAACCTGGATAGGGGTGGGTTCTTGACTTTGGATGAGAAAGAATTCTCAAACAGGTCGGATGAATATAAGTAAGTAAGGAATTCATTAAACTAAGAGCAGGGAATGGCAGCTGCCTTGTAGGCAGCAGAGAACAGGTAAGTACAGAGGGAAAGAGGGAAAGTTCTCGGCCTAGGGCAGATTTCCTTGCCAAATCTTGAAGCCAGGGTCACCTGGCTTCCTGTGTTTGCTTGGATCTACACAGCATAGGGACTAGCCCCTACCACTCCTGGATTTTGGAGAGCCATGGAGCACAGGATGGAGTAAAATTATGTTCTGAGAACTTCTCAAAAAAGGAGATTTTCAGGTAGGCTACTAAGAGCAGATCGCACAGCTGCAGTTTTGTCTGGGCCACTCAGGTGACAGAAACATGCAGGTCCAATGAGCTCTTGGCAGCCCCTTCCTACTTATCAGGAGTAAAGTGGAAACAAAGTGAAGACTTGGAAATAAAATGAAATAGCAAAGAGACTAAATGAAATAATTTGAGCAGTGAGAAAGCTTTATTTGAAGGTATGCACTTAAAAGAAAGTGCGGGCGTCCTCAGAGAGGAGATGCACTGAAAGTTTGGAGATTCTGCCTTTTAAGGCTTTCAAGAATGGGGCAAAGGGCAACGGAGAGGTGGTTGGGCATAGACTTGATTTATGGTCTCAAGATGCTTATCTCTGGTGAGATAGCATCCCTCCAGCTAATTCTGCTAAATAAATCCAAAACAAGGAATTTATAGTCTTGTTCTTTTCTAAGATAGTGGTTACCCTCAGGTAGTGGGGACATATCAGTTAAGACTGCTTGCCCTGCCTCAAGATGGGCTATTGGATTATTGTCTGATTGCCAGAGAATATGTTAGGAATCTTACTTCTCAACTCTCTGCTTTTTAAAATGCGATCTTAGCCATAAGATGGAGTCCTTCCTGTTCTTCTTACCATACTGTTTATAGCTCGGCATTTTCCATCATAGGCAAGAAAAGTCAATCAGGATGTTTGTCCCATGTCCTTGCCCTACCTCATTAGTATCTGACTTAAGTGCAACACGGGGAATGGAGAGCAAAGAATTGCTACAAGAAATGCTGTGGAAAGAAATAACAGAACAAGCCAATCAACTGAATGCTGAACAGGACAAAGAGGAAAGTTAGGAAAAATCATAGCAATTAAAAAAAAAAGAAAAGAAATAGAAGACGTAAGAGGACAGGCTCAAGCAAGAAAATGAAGAGGTCAGCATTCACTTATTGAATCCAAGAACATAAAATTGTTCAGATTCAGGAAAAAACAAAGCTGATACTTTTTTCTGTTTAGTCTTTCTATTCAACTTCAAAATAGTAAAATCTTACATAGTAGAATATAGACATATTCCTGATACTAGGAGAGAAAATGTTTTGAATCTTCTGAAGAGTGGAATAGCTATGGGTTAATGCTGCTTATAAATTAAATTTGGAGAACAAGAGATGCCAAATTACCATCCATACTCTTCAGTTTGATGCTCCATATTTAACTCTTTTCCTCCACTCCAGTTTTTACTCTTAAAATGCCCTGAATGAAGGCTTTTGCCAAACTAGTGCATTCATTTGACTTAACTATTTGTCATTCTGCCCTTTCCTTTTTCTGCTTTTCATCCTCTTTCCCCTACCGGAGTTCTACCTTTCCTTACTGAGGGCCTAGTCCTATTTCCCCAGGATGCTTTCCCAAGTAATTTTGCTGCTAGGACCTGCACTTTAATTCACACTTCTGAAGGTCTTATTCTTTCTACGTTTATCTGCAACTAACAGTGTATGTGTGAGTACATGTGTGTCTTGAATATGTGCATGCTCATTTTGAAGAAACCCCTAGCTTAAGGACAGAGACTATATTTTAGATATATTGCAGTATATGAAACCCCTAACACATTATACCATACAAAATTAATCATTAAATAAGAACATGATCCTGATTATGAAGACTTAAATAGAAGGTGATGGTTAATTTGAAGTGGTTTGACTTCATGAGGTAATTCCTATAATACCAAAATCCAGGATTCTTGTAGAACCATGAAAAGGGAGAACAAGAGATTTTAGGAAGAAGAGATACTTAAAAATAATGTTCTTCTTCATGAGGGAGCTAAGAGATATTTCTAAATATTGGTAGAGTACACTTGAGAAGTTTTATTTTTTGTTTTAATTATTGAGGTTAATATGTATTTTATAACTGTTCAAATTTATGTGACTAGACTGTAACAGGCCCCTTCACTTCATTTGTAATTATCCTCCCAGACCTTGTGAAATTTTATTTATCTTGTTGAAGCTGAATTAAAAAAGAAAAAATAAATTGACATCAGTGTTCAAGGAGATTTTAGCTAAACGTAGGAAAGGTTAAAGTTAGGTGGACTGATACAGATTCTACTTAATAATTTTTGAAACTGTTGTGACTCCTTTCAATCAAATAGGTTTTTAATTTTTGTTTTTTTCCTGTTGCTGATGAAAGAGTTCTAGAGCCATCATATTCTGAACAACTGTTAATGATACTTTATTTAAGGGTCTGAGCTGAGTAATCATTACAGATTATAATGCTCTCCCTTTATGCACTTCAGTGCCGATATTCCCTGATTATCTGACTTCAGAGTTCTGTAGAATATGGATAAAGTTACTATAGATACCTATTTTTATATTGATTTTTACCCCTTAAGAAACTACTCAAAGATTTAAGATTGATGCTGTGTTCAGGTGGAAATAATTTGAACTTAGTCTCTTTTCCTATGTATTAGACTTAAATGAATGAAAAAGAGAAGAAAACATTCAGAGTAGACCTGAAAGGTGAACTCATACTTGTCGAGTCAATCCACTTCCTGCCTTCTTCCAAACCTGAGACAAAAAGAGAAATTTAATGACGTACCTGCCATATTTAGTTCAACTCAGTTGTTTCTTTGTTTTTAAGCAATTGTTTTTCCTTGCTCTTAATAAATTGGCTCAGATTTGTCTTTATTCTCTTGTAAAAATGTTAAATGAGCTTCACATTTTTATACTTTCAAATTTTGTTACTAGAGATCAAAATGAATGTTCTTCCTGAGCTGGTTTTATATTGAGGGCTTTACGCACAAAACCTTCCATTGTCATATCTTTCCCCTTTCTGATTATTAGAGTTTCCTACTGTTGAGTTTTCAGATCATTTATGTCATTTCTGAATTCTCTTAGCCTCTATGTCACTTTAACGTTCTACTTGCTAATATTCTATATTAGTTGCAAGTGATTATTATTTTCTCCTTCTTATTAAAGCAATATTTGAAGTTTGAGAGTTAATGATCTATATAGAATCAGAATGTTAATATGGATGATACAAGACTAGAAGATAAGTTTGCCTTGTCCTTAGAAGTCAAAATTTTAGGGTAAGGAAATCAAAGGCTGAATGCCACATAAAAGTGCATAGTATTATTTCAGGACCACAATGGAGATCACATTAATCTTTTTGATTAACATGTTGGACACATATTCTACATGCCCCAGAACTTTTTATACATTTCACATCCCAGTCATCTTTACAACACCCTTTTAACTCTTGAGAATCTCACTTGTTATATCATGCCAATAGTAGTCTTCAGCCTCTCCTGGCAATATTTGCAACCAAAGACAGCTAAAAGGAACTTTCATACTCCCATTTTGTAAAACAATATTGATATGTAATATAAACTGTGAATTCTCATAAAACACGATGAGAATACTCAAGTGTATATTACCTTTCTTCCTTCTATTCTCTTTGGCTGCCCTAAAATTTAAATTGCTATTTGTAGGCACATGTAGAATTTGCAGATCCTACACCTTTTCTGGTGATAGTTGATATAAAATCCCTACAGATTTTAGATGTCCCTGTGGACAAACGAATTTAAAATTGGACTGACTGAATTTCAGAGGAGAATAGTTGAAAATGAATGACAACCTGACTAAGTGTAATATTCTCTGTCATTGTTTTCATGCCTGTTAAGCCTGAACTATCTTTGCTTGTATTTTGGATCACTAAGGTGCCTTAGGAAGCTCTCTAAACATAAAAGCATGGTTTTGTTGTTGTTGTTTTACATATGTTCTAACAGATTTTTCCCCCTAACATTTCTGGACCTCATAATTTTTGTTCTGATTTAATTCCTTTTTTATTCAACCTCTAAACTTTTTCATTATCTTTGCTAGCTAGCTTTAAGAGCTCTTTCCAAATTGAGTGTAAGAATTTAGGATTATGCCAGCTCTTTATCATCTCATCCTTTTTTTTTTTTAAGTGTAGCTCAGTAGCTGCTGTTCTTTTTCACATTATTCCAGTCTCCATATGTGGCACTTGCAACTCATTCTAGTTCCTCTTAATAAAAAGATCCTCCCAGAGGTACAGTGCCTTCAGCTGAAAGTATTGTATACCTACTGTGCCAATTGTGGACATTCGTGGGTTCCTATAGGGTTTTGAAGGATTTTTATCTAACTATACAGATGATATCTGACATCCATGGTATGAGTCCCCACAATCTAGGCAAACTGTCTCAGAAAACTTTTAGCTGACAGTATTGTAGCTTCCTGCTTGCTTCTGTTTTATATCTAAAGAGGATCTTTGTTAGAAAGGACATATTCATTTGTACTAACACTAGTTGAGCCTTAGAAGTTTCCTTTCTCTAAGAGTCAAAAAGTCGTTGACTGAATTGTTAAAAAATGAATATTGCTCTTCAGTATTAATATTTTCCTATTTGTAGCACCAGGGAAAGTGAAGGTTTTTACATACTCATGTGGTTTTTTAATTCATCTTTTGACATAGGGCTTCAGAAGTGGATGTAAATTAGGCATTTTATGATTAAAGATATTTATTGTGTATAGTCAACTGTCATTTCAGAATTTTACTTAATGAAAAGGTAATTTTTACATAAGAAATTATATTTCAATATATGTGAAAATTACATGCATTCTTACTACTTTGACAGAATTTAAAATTGATCATTCACATAAGTACCACAAATTTACTTGAATACTTTAGCACTGATAAACACAGTTTAAAACATCATCTCAGGGTTCTAAGATTTTATAAGCAGTTTCTATCATTAGGATAAAATTAAATAATTTATGTGAAGAACACTGATCAAATAGTTTAACATAACTAGTGGACACTAACATTCTTTAGTTTGCTCAACATTATCTTCAACTTTGAAGACTGAAAATGTAGCAACATCAGCAAGACACTTTTTAAAAGGCAGGAACAAAAGTAATCATTGGTCATACAGTATTATTTTACTATCAAATTTACATTTTCAGCATCAAATCTAAAGTCCCTTTTGTTAATTAGCAGGTTGAAGAAGAGCATAATGCACTTGATTAAGAATAAAAGTAAATACTGTTTTTACCCCCTATTCCATTCTCCTATTTGGAACTAACAGAACATGACTAGGCTTATTCAGGAGAAAACTGAACATTGAGTTAGTCCTCATTAATTTGAGCAAAAGAATAGGTTCAGTACAACAGCCAGTCTCAGCAATTAGATTGATCTAATGACATGAACCATACATAGTCCTGATAAAGAGCAGTCTCTGTTAAGATACCCAATACACAACTTCACCAAAAGCCAGCTGGGGATGGGCAGCATCCCATCAAGGTAATGTAGACAAAGGGAAAAAGACAACAGTTCAGAAAAATGGTTGAGCCACATAGTGGAGGGCTAGCTGCAGCCATAAGGCCCAACTATCAGATATTGAGGTCAAGATCTTCAAAGAGCCAGAAACCAAGTTACCTAAGAGGGAATTAGAGAGAAACAGGGACATGCACTTTGTGTACCATTTATACCCATACTCACATATCGGACTGAAACCTAATCCAAGGAAGAAGGAAGAAACACAATTTTTAGATGAATGGTTCAGAGAAGTGGATGGATCAGCAGCAAAGCTGCATCAGTGGCTGGGTGTCAGGATAAGAGTTTAGGCTTTCTTTAATTTCTCTGGCCTACAGATTAGAGATCTAACAGTCTTTAGAGTCATAGCTGTATGTTTGTTGAAAAGTTTCCATTAATGAGACAAAAAATGAAATGGTACTAATTGCATTTCAACAAAGCAACTATTTTGATCCTGAGATTGGGCACAACCTATTTGTACTTTATCAATGATCAAAATAATTAGATCTATATTTTCATTTTAATATAGCTGTTTGGGTCACCTCTTTTTTTTATTAGTTTTATTTTGGTATCATTAATCTACAATTACATGAAGGACATTATGTTTACTAGGCTCCCCCCTTCACCAAGTCCCCCCCACATCCCCGTTCACAGTCACTGTCCATCAACATAGTAAGATGCTGTAAAATCACTACTTGTCACCAAGTTCACAGTCACTGTCCTTCAACACAGTAAGATGCTGTAAAATCACTACTTGTCTTCTCTGTGTTGCACAGCCCTCCCCGTGCCCCCCCAACACTATACATGCTAATCGTAATGCCCCCTTTCTTTTCTTCCTGCCCTTATCCCTCCCTTCCCACCCGTCCTCCCCAGTCCCTTTCCCTTTGGTAACTATTAGTACATTCTTGGCTTCTGTGCTTCTGCTGCTGTTTTGTTCCTTGAGTTTTCTTTTGTTCTTATACTCCATATATGAGTGAAATAATTTGGTACTTGTCTTTCTCCGCCTGGCTTATTTCACTGAGCATAATACCCTCTAGCTCCATCCATGTTGTTGCGAATGGTAGGATTTGTTTTTTTCTTATGGCTGAGTAATATTCCATTGTATATATGTACCACATCTTCTTTATCCATTCATCTACTGATGGACATTTAGGTTGCTTCCATATCTTGGCTATTGTAAATAGTGCAGCAATAAACATAGGGGTGCATCTGTCTTTTTCAAACTGGAGTGCTGCATTCTTGGGGTAAATTCCTAGAAGTGGACTTCCTGGGTCAAATGGTATTTCTATTTTGAGCATTTTGAGGAACCTCCATACTGCTTTCCACAATGGTTGAACTAATTTACATTCCCACCAGCAGTGTAGGAGGGTTCCCCTTTCTCCACAACCTTGCCAACATTTGTTGTTGTTTATCTTTTGGATGGTAGCCATCCTTACTGGTATGAGATGATATCTCATTGTGGTTTTAATTTGCATTTCTCTGATGACAAGCGATGTTAAGCATCTTTTCATGTGTCTCTTGGCCATCTGAATTTCTTCTTTAGAGAACTGTCTGTTCAGCTCCTCTGCCCATTTTTTAATTGGATTATTTGCTTTTTGTTTGTTGAGGTGTGTGAGCTCTTTATATATTTTGGATGTCAACCCTTTATCGGATCTGTCATTTATGAATATATTCTCCCATACTGTAGGATACCTTTTGTTCTATGGATGGTGTCCTTTGCTGTACAGAAGCTTTTCAGCTTGATATAGTCCCATTGGTTCATTTTTGCATTTGTTTCCCTTGCCCGGGGAGATATGTTCAAGAAGACGTCACTCATGTTTATGTCCAAGAGATTTTTGCCTATGTCTTTTTCTAAGACTTCTATGGTTTCATGACTTACATTCAAGTCTTTGATCCATTTCTAATTTACTTTTGTGTATGGGGTTAGACAGTGATCCAGTTTCATTATCTTACATGTAGCTGTCCAGTTTTGCCAGCACCATCTGTTGAAAAGACTGTCATTTCCCCATTGTATGTCCATGGCCCCTTTGTCAAATATTAGTTGACCATATATGTTTGGGTTAATGTTTGGAGTCTCTATTCTGTTCCATTGGTCTGTGGCTCTGTTCTTGTGCCAGTACCAAATTGTCTTGATTACTGTGGCTTTGTAGTAGAGCTTGAAGTTGGGGAGTGAGATCCCCCCCCACTTTATTCTTCCTTCTCAGGATTGCTTTAGCTATTCGGGGTCTTTGGTGTTTCCATGTGAATTTTTGAACTATTTGTTCCAGTTCATTGAAGAAAGCTGTTGGTAATTTGATAGGAATTGCATCAAATCTGTATATTGCTTTGGGCAGGATGGCCATTTTGATGATATTGATTCTTCCTAGCCAAGAGCATGGGATGAGTTTCCATTTGTTAGTGACCTCTTTAATTTCTCTTAAGAGTGTCTTATAGTTTTCAGGATATAGGTCTTTCACTTCCTTGGTTAGGTTTATTCCTAGGTATTTTATTCTTCTTGATGCTATTGTGAATGGAATTGTCTTCCTGATTTCTCTTTCTATTAGTTCATTGTTAGTGTATAGGAAAGCCACAGATTTCTGTGTGTTAATTTTGTATCCTGCAACTTTGCTGAATTCCCATATTATCTCTAGTAGTTTCCGAGTGGAGTCTTTAGGATTTTTTATGTACAATATCATGTCATCTGCAAATAGTGACAGTTTAACTTCTTCTTTACCAATCTGGATTCCTTGTATTTCTTTGTTTTGTCTAATTGCCGTGGCTAGGACCTCCAGTACTATGTTAAATAACAGTGGGGAGAGTGGGCATCCCAGTCTTGTTCCTAATTGCAGAGGAAAAGCTTTCAGCTTCTCACTGTTCAATATGATGTTGGCTGTGGGTTTATCACATATGGCCTTTGTTATGTTGAGGTACTTGCCTTCGATACCCATTTTGTTAAGAGTTTTTATCATGAATCGATGTTGAATTTTATCGAATGCTTTTTCAGCATCTGTGGAGATGATCGTGCAGTTTTTGTCTTTCTTTTTGTTGATGTGGTGGATGATGTTGATGGATTTTCGAATGTTGTACCATCCTTGCATCCCTGGGATGAATCCCACCTGGTCATGGTGTATGATCCTTTTGATGTATTTTTGAATTCGGTTTGCTAATATTTTGTTGAGTATTTTTGCATCTACGTTCATCAGGGATATTGGTCTGTAGTTTTCTCTTTTGGTGGGGTCTTTGCCTGGTTTTGGTATTAGGGTGATGTTGGCTTCATAGAATGAGTTTGGGAGTATTCCCTCCTCTTCTATTTTTTGGAAAACTTTAAGGAGAATGGGTATTATGTCTTCTCTATGTCTGATAAAATTCTGAGCTAAATCCATGTGGCCCGGGGGTTTTGTTCTTTGGTAGTTTTTTGATTACTCTTCAATTTCATTGCTGGTAATTGGTCTGTTTAGATTTTCTGTTTCTTTCTGGGTCAGTCTTGGAAGGTTGTATTTTTCTAGGAAGTTGTCCATTTCTCCTAGGTTTCCCAGCTTGTTAGCATATAGGTTTTCATAGTACTCTCTAATAATTCTTTGTATTTCTGTGGGGTCCGTCGTGATTTTTCCTTTCTCATTTCTGATTCTGTTGATGTGTGTTGACTCTCTTTTCCTCTTAATAAGTCTGGCTAGAGCCTTATCTATTTTGTTTATTTTCTCGAAGAACCAACTCTTGGTTTTATTGATTTTTGCTATTTTTTTATTCTTCTCAATTTTATTTATTTCTTCTCTGATCTTTATTATGTCCCTCCTTCTGCTGATTTTAGGCCTCATTTTTTCTTCTTTTTCCAATTTCGATAATTGTGACATTAGACCATTCATTTGGGATTGTTCTTCCTTCTTTAAATATGCCTGGATTGCTATATACTTTCCTCTTAAGACTGCTTTTGCTGTATACCACAGTAGTTGGGGCTTTGTGTTGTTGTTGTCATTTGTTTCCATATATTGCTGGATCTCCATTTTAATTTGGTCATTGATCCATTGATTATTTAGGAGCATGTTGTTAAGCCTCCATGTGTTTGTGAGCCTTTTTGCCTTCTTTGTACAATTTATTTCTAGTTTTATGCCTTTGTGGTTTGAAAAGTTGGTTGGTAGGATTTCAATCTTTTGGAATTTACTGAGGCTCTTTTTGTGGCCTAGTATGTGGTCTATTCTGGAGAACGTTCCATGTGCACTTGAGAAGAATGTGTATCCTGTTGCTTTTGGATGTAGAGTTCTGTAGATGTCTATTAGGTCCATCTGTTCTGGTGTGTTTTTCAGTGCCTCTGTGTCCTTACTTATTTTCTGTCTGGTGGATCTGTCCTTTGGAGTGAGTGGTGTGTTGAAGTCTCCTAGAATGAATGCATTGCATTCTATTTCCTCCTTTAATTCTGTTAGTATTTGTTTCACATATGTTGGTGCTCCTCTATTGGGTGCATATATATTTATAATGGTTATATCCTCTTGTTGGACTGAGCCCTTTATCATTATGTAATGTCCTTCTTTATATTTTGCTTCTTTCTTTATTTTGAAGTCTATTTTATCTGATACTAGTATTGCAACACCTGCTTTTTTCTCTCTGTTGGTTGCATGAAATATCTTTTTCCATCCCCTGACTTTAAGTCTGTGCATGTCTTTGGGTTTGAGGTGAGTTTCTTCTAAGCAGCATATGGATGGCTCTTGCTTTTTTATCCATTCTATTACTCTGTGTCTGTTGGTTGGTGCATTCAGTCCATTTACATTTAGGGTGATTAATGAAAGGTATGTACTTATTGCCATTGCAGGCTTTAAGTTTGTGGTTACCAAAGGTTCAAGGTTAGCTTCTTTAGTATCTTACTGCCTAACTTGACTTGCTTACTGAGCTATTATGAACACTGTCTGGTAATTCTTTATTTCTCTCCCTTCTTATTCCTCCTCCTCCCTTCTTCATATGTTGGGTGTTTTGTTCTGTGCTCTTTTTAGGAGTGCTCCCATCTAGAGCAGTCCCTGTAAGATGCCCTGTAAAGGTGGTTTGTGGGAGGCAAATTCCCTCAACTTTTGCTTGTCTGGGAATTGTTTAATCCCTCCCTCATATTTAAATGATAATCGTGCTGGGTACAGTAGTCTTGGTTCGAGGCCCTTCTGTTTCATTGCAATAAGTATATCATGCCTTTCTCTTCTGGCCTGTAGGGTTTCTGTTGAGAAGTTTGATGATAGCCTGATGGGTTTTCCTTTGTAGGTGACCTTTTTTTTCTTTCTGGCTGCCTTTAATACTTTGTCCTTGTCTTTGATCTTTCCCACTTTAATTATTATGTGTCTTTGTGTTGCCCTCCTTGGATCCCTTGTCATGGGAGTTCTGTGTACCTCTGTGGTCTGAGAGGCCATTTCCTCCCCTAGTTTGGGGAAGTTTTCAGCAATTATTTCTTCAAAGACACTTTCTATCCCTTTTTCTCTCTCTTCCCCTTCTGGTACCCGTATAATGCGGATATTGTTCCGTTTCGATTGGTCACACAGTTCTCTTAAAATTCTTTCGTTCCTGGAGATCCTTTTCTCTCTCTCTGCATCAGCTTCTCTGCGTTCCTGTTCTGTTTTCTAGTCCATTAATGGTCTCTTGCATCTCGTCCATTCTGTTTTGAAGTCCTTCCAGAGCTTGTTTTATTTCTGTATTCTCCCTCCTTAGTTCTTGCGTATTTCTCTGCAAGTCCATCAGCATGGTTATGACTTTTGTTTTGAATTCTTTTTCAGGAAGATTGGTTAAATCTATCTCCCCAGGTTCCTTCTCAGGGGAAGATGTTGAAGATGTCAAAGCTGTCTGGGTTAGTCTTGTCTGGATCAAATTTTTTTGCCTTTTCATGTTGATGGGTGCAGTGGTGTGCTATTGACATGTCTGTCAGCTGGGAGAGTCCAGACTTCTTTCACTTGCTCCTGGCCTTTCTTTGCTGGGACAACTGCGACCCCTAGTGGCTTGTGTTGAGCAATTGCATGTAGACTGGATCTCTGTATCTTGCCTGGCCGGTATAGAGGAAGCTCCCTTGCTGTGGGCGTGGCCAGCCTCAGGCTGCTGCTCTGCTATGGCAGGGCCCCAGAGGGGTAATGAACCTGGGGGGCTGTTTGGCTGTTTACCTCCATGAGGGGTCTCAGAGCTGTTGCCCAGGGAGTTAGTGCGCCCGGAGTTCGCTGGAATTTCCAGCTCCTGGACTGTGACCCAGGATGTTTCCATCCAGCTGTGGGGTCCCTGTCCCTTTAAGACTTTCAAAAAGCACTCACATTTCTTTGTCACAGGGGCACCGGCTTCGGGACCTGCTCACAGGTCTTACTGTCCTGCTTCCCTAGTTTCCAACACCCCACGCATGCACTGTGTGTCTGCGCTCTGGTGCGGATGGCTAGGGCTGGGTGTTTAGCAGTCTTGGGCTCCCTCTCCCTCCCTGCTCTGACTCCTCTCCTCCCACCGGGAGCTGGGGTGAGGGGCGCTCTGGTCCCGCCGGGCCAGGGCTTGTGTCTTACCCCTTTCACCAGGCGCTGGGTTCTCACAGGTGTGGATGTAGTCTGGCTGTTGTCCTGTGTCTTCTGGTCTCTCTTTTAGGGATAGTTGTATTTGTTGTATTTTCAAAAATATTTATGTTTTTGGGAGGAGATTCCCACTGTCCTACTCATGCAGCTATCTTGGCTCCGCCCCCCTGGGTCACCTCTTTTTATAAATTAAGTAAAATGGTGAATCTTAAAGTATTTTGTTGTTGTGTTTTTTTAATCAGCACTGCAACAAAACTCTACAATCATTTGGGAGTAAGCCTTCAAATCATGTAAAATATGATTTTTTAAACAATGTTGCATAAATTTGAATAGCTTTTGATACAATGCCAAAGGTAAGGGCAAGAAATCTTAAGAGAAATTTTGATATACATATATATGCATGCAATTTATAAAATTATGGTTATTAACCTTAATCTACCTTTTCATTACATTCCTTAGAACTTCCGTTGACTTTAAATGAAACTTTTTAACTCCATCTTGAGGTCAGAACTATTGGGATGTAGGATAGAATTATAAACTGAATCCTTAAGACTGACAGTGTATCTTAGGACAGAAACTTTCATTGCAGTTATCTGAGAATGATATTCTTTTGCAATCAAATACTAAATGGCTACATTTTTTAGAAAATAGAATAAAGGACTTTAAAATACAATAGGATTAACTTTGTTTTCTGACTTTAAGAAGGAGAGTCTGTTTATCCTTAGCCAGGGCAAAATGGGATAGGAAATTTAGGGTATTTTCTAATTATATTCTCAATAAAGCAAACTATACAATTTGTATATGAAATGAGAAACATTTGTTCACTCCAATTTTTCTATTCCCTTTTAATGGTTACACATTACTGAGAGCAGTAGTAGTTTCCTTTCCATTGAGAGATAAACAGATTTTTATCTGTTGGACTGGAATAATGGTTCTGAGTACTGTCCTAAAGGCAGCTATGTGCAAACCCATCCAAATCAAAACAAAGCTCAATTCATTCAATGCTACAACTTTTGTGGCAAATGTTATTCTAGTTTATAAAATATAAGACAATCTTGAAAAGCAATAAATTGGAAAAAATTGAACCATACTAGTAAAAATGTTTCACAATTTCTTAATTGATAAAATAAGAGCTAATTTGTCACTTCTAGTTGTTTTTAATTCTAGTTGTTTTAATGGCCTTATTCACTTCTGTAAATAAGATAATTAAGTATTTCTCCAATGTGTGCTTGAATGTACAGAATAAAATCTGTACATAAAATCTGATTTTAGTGGAAGAAATAATAATTTATCATTTCAAAAAAGTAAAATTGTTAGAAGAATTAAGTAAATAATTTCTTCATGGATGTGTAAATAACCTTAGTTATTTAATTACTCATATAGCCCAAGATCATCTCTCATTTTATAAAGTAGTAACAAAATGTTTTCTTTTAAAAGTTAACTTTTCCATATGAAAATTTAGTTTTTATTAACTTATTTCTGTGACATGTTAGACAAATACTTCCTAAACAAAGTATTACTCTAAAAATTATAAACATTTGAAAATCATAAATTGTTTCTCATTTCACCTGGACTTTATACAAATGGAGATGACTAAACTTGGAATCTTTATAAATCTACCATCACATTCCAAATACATCATTTTCTTGTCTGTGTGTGTGTGTGTGTGTGTATATATGCTAAAAGGAAATGAGTAAAATTGAATTTCCAAAATCTCCATTTTTCATATATTTTCTAAATGAGCATCAATTAACTTATCAGTGTTCCTTTGAAATGTCTTTTAAAAAAACTCTTTTAAAAAATGTTTTGTGTGATGTGATTACAGTCTTCCAAGATACCAGTCAGTAGAAGTTAGCTGCTCAAAAGTAAAAAAGAAAACTAAAAATTGAGTCTCATGGAACTAAGCCTTTCATTCTTAATAAAGGCTTCTCTGCTTATATTTCAGAATTCATTTACCTCTTCGAAACAGTGATATTTATGCAATAAACATGAGGGCTCTGCCATTAGCAAAGTTGATCTAATTGAATAAAACTTCAAACACATACAAATTGCTAAAATGCTAATCATATACTTTGATTTTTTTAATGCTCACATACTAGTAATCATCATTATTCATTCAGCAGCTTTGTGCCAGCTATTAAATAGACATTGCAGATAGCTAAAAGAAAATCCTATCTTGTCTAGGTATTCCTTTTTAATTAGAAAAATTGTGATGCTATTTTGTGAAATAGTTAAAACCTGTGCAAATCAATGGACAGCATTAGCCTGTATCAGTACTCAGTCTATTCTGATATTTTTAAATGTCATTAACATTTGGGACAATGAACAATTAGGACATGACAATAAATGAGATAAAGAAGACTTTGTATGATTATAAACATTTTATGTTGGAGTTAACCAATGTATTCCATGTAACTTAAAGGTATCCAAACTAAATTAAGTAGAAGTAAGGGTAAGAAACTTTAAAATCAAGGACTTAAACAAATCTGTATTGAGTGGGAAATAGATGCATGATTTAAAGGCTATATGAATTTTAAAACATTCAATATGTTTCTTAAAGTACTGTACATGGAAGTTCATTTTACTGGATAAAGATTGCTATATTGGGTCAAATAAATTCAGTTTCCATGGTAAAATTGAAGTATTAGAGCCCTAACTATCTCTGAGGATAGGTTTCTGAGTATTATCTGGGGAGTAACATTTTTTATATTAACAGTCCACAGCTACTGATAGAAGCATGTTATATTCAGGTGCGCTAAGGCAAGGGAAAAGGTTAAAAATTATTCTTGTAGGATTTTTAAAAGGTGTATTACATCTTTTTGTAAAAAGATGTTACTCTTTTTCAATATGTACACTGTATAAAATGTATTAAATTTTTTCCAAATACCTAGGATTATCTAAAGAAAAGTTATAAGGGAATCTTCTATAATAATAAGTAAAACACATAAAAAACAATTTTAATCTAGTTTTACATTTAGTCTTGACTTGTAAATGTTTTTTACATTACCTTAAATTGCCCAGAATAAGGCATTAATTGTGAATTTTTCTTCACAGCATTTGTTAACATCTTTCATAATACTTAAGACTTAAAATTTGTATCATTACCTTCATGGTATTAATAAATACTGTATTTCTGAAAGGCCCAAATTTACCTTGTGTCACTGAATTTCTCATAATGACACTATGTAAATATTGCAATCATTGCATTTCTAAATAAGGAAACACCATTGATTCTATAGTCTAACACCTATTGAGTTAAATACATTTTGAACATCTCAGTTTAAGAGAACTTTATTATCTCTTCTCTTTAAACAGGAACAGGCATAGGACCTTTTATTTATTCTTGAATAAGGAGAAAATGAAGACAGTTTACATTCCTCTAGGTGGTATACTATGTGATCACAATCTGAAAAGATAAACTTTCCCATTATAATTTGACACTGTAAGCAAACACTAATATTCTGCCTTTCATTTGTGCCTTGGGTACTTAAAAATTTCACAACTAAAGAAGTAACACATTTCTTTAGGCAACAAGTCAGTCTATTAATGTAGCTAGTCCTCTGAGTTTTTGGTATATACTATAACTGACAGTGGGCTACAGAACTAACAGATTAAACTAGAGTTTAAAAATGAACTGCTACTTTGCATGTTCTTCTAGTAGAGGCATGGCAGGTTGAATGGAGCAGTATGAGTCATTTAAGTCAAAAAGAAAACATTTATTGAGCACCTACTATGTATAACATACTGTGCTGGAAACTGGCAGATGATCCATACGTACAAAGAGGTGAAACTCTTAATAGAGGGATGGACATGTACATAGGTAATAAGAAAGACCAAGGAAAGGAATAAAGAGAGTTATAAGCAAATTTTGAATTTGAAGACTTGAGTGTACACATGCACATGAAGAATCAGAAAAGGCTTCATGGAAGATACAGCTTTGAGTTAGGCTTAACATGAATTAGCTTTTTAGGTTAAAGTTCATGAAATTTTTGATATTTGACTTTTTTGCTTACAAAAATAGCAGTTTTAAATTTTCAACCTAATATTAAGCAGAGATGAGGAAAGAGAAGATAGGTGCAAAGGATTTGAGGATATGTGCAAAGGTGAGTAAGATATAAAGCATGAGTCTCATTCAGAGAATAGATCATTCCTTTGCCTTGGCATATGCAGTCTGCCTAGAGGGGAACACCTGCAGGATGAGATTGGACAGGATTTGGGAGCTCTTTTTTGGAGTTCATTAATCTCCCAGATGATGATAAGGTAAAGGTATTTAGAGATTCTTAGCAGGACCCTCAAAGGTATATATGCTACCTATTTTTAAGAAGGTTTACCGCTCTTCTTTTTTGCTATTCACCTCTGGAAATAGATTTTTTTTTTTCATTTGAGAGAGTAACAACATTCTATGCCCTTTTCCATTGATAAAATTTCCTTTTCCATTGATAAAATTTCCAGAGACCAAAGGCTATTGAGATAGCCTTTATAAGTTTATTGCAGCCATTGCTGCTACTAGCATATTAATCATAAAATAGTCTGTAGAGAAATTCATTTTCAGTATCTTCCATAATCCACTTCCTAATATCCAAGCTTTCTGGGATCCACTTACCCTGTTCCCTGATCAATTAAAACAACAAATACAAAGATTCATAAAAATTGTATATAAATTATGAGCAGTCATATCTGTTTTAACTTTTAGAGTTTTTGACAGATTTAGGCCCTCCTATCTTCATGGTAGAATATAAAAGGGAGCTGTTTTTCAATGCATATAAATTTAAGAGCAATAGACGCAAAACCTTTTACTCCACAGTCCGTAACCTAAGTTCTTCACTACTCTCCACCGTTTCTAAGCCCACTCACTGCCTTAGTCCTGACCGTCATTACTTTTTCCACCGTTTTAGTGACCCCAGGAACTGGTAACCCTACCTCCACTGTTCCACACTCAGTCTACACTTTGCAAATTAATCCACCTAAAACTCTTCTATCTTTTCACCACCGTGCTCAGAACCCATCAATAGCCCTTCAGCTGGCAGAGAATAAATTTTTAACTCCATAAAATGCAACTCAAGGGCCCTTCACAATCTGACCTTGTTCTGCTTTCAAACATATTCCTTTATTCCCAACTCTTTTTTTTCCCATGTCCTCTACACACTCTCAGGGTTCCCACAACACACCTACAATTCTCCATTTTACCCATTTCCATTCAGAATGCCCTTTCCTACATCTCTACGAACATATTCACATATTTCAACGTCTACCTGAAGTGCTCCCTCCTTACAGAGCATTCGCTGACTGTATCACCAGAAGTAGTACCCATCACATTCTGCTTGTGACCCCCGTTACTTGTATATATGTCTTACTTCCTCTATTAGACTGAAAACTGTATGAGAACAGGAAACATTGTCCATATGATCCCTAAATAAGCCCAGTGGTTTTCACATAGTATTTATTGTTTTGATTTATTTTCACTTCCAGTAAGAATTAACTTTCATCCTCTGGAAGTATTTCCATTTCAGTTACTGACTTTGTATACCTCCTTGATAGACAATAGCAACAGACTCTATCTCTCTCGATCACTCAATACTTTCCCTCCAATTAGCCAAAGAAGTTCCAAATAGCTTTCTAATTCTCCCCAGTGTAAATTACATCAAATTAGGAGGAGACTGTGGCTTTTTTTGAACAAGAAACATAAATCAGTGCTTTTCAGCAGTAAATAGTAGGTAGTGGACTAAAAGGAAGAGTTGAATTAGAAATCTTCTATTTCATGGAAACAACAATTTTCAAACTATTTGCAATGAATTTCTGGATTCTAGTTTGAAGGAATATCATTATTTAAAAAATGGATAATTTGCTTTAAAATCAAAGATGGAATTATTTCTGAATCTACTTCAAGAAATATGATACATTTTACCAGGTTTAGAAGAACTACTAAAGTGACTCTCAAGGCAAACATGTTTACTTCCTATTTGTGCCCTTCTGTGGCAAAGATTTGTCCTCTTAAGTCTTGATAATACAAATGCTTGGCTTGTATTTGCTGCCCAATAAGTACATGAACAGCTGGGGGAGATCATCCAGTCCAGCCTGGTAGATCAGTTAAAAGTAAGTCGACTGGTTAAAAATAAGTCGACTTCTTATCCTTTATTCAAGATCTCACAAATGTAACAATAAAAAAAATTGGTGATCCCACTAGCTTTGTTGTTCATAAGTTAAAAAAAGAAAAAAACCTAAGTCCTCATCATCTGTTACCATCTGTTTTATTCCTGGAAGCTCATTCTATTTGTTTGAAGTAGCTTCTACTTCACTTATTAAGGAGTCTATTAAGAACTGCAGTTTAATATGAAAACACCCCAAATTGTAACTGAAGCACACAGTGTATGTATTTCAAATCAGTGGGGAAAAAAATGGCATGATGGATGCCCAAGCCATCTTCAGACCCACAAGAGTTTTATCACCAGGATAGTCAAGAATTTCTCTCTTTTGTTCATCTGAACTTGCTCTTACTTTACAATCTTTAAATAATTCCATTAGGACTACATATTGGGATTCTTCTTAGAGGCAAATAATCTCTCACAGCTGTTAACTTCTTCTATATTAATTGCTACTACTTTTAGTACACTTATGGCTAGCAATCTTGTAGTTACTCAAGTACATATTTCTCCTTTACTAGACTGCAAGGTCTTTGATAGATATTAAAAGCCACCACAGTGCCTTATACATAGAAGGCACTCAATAAACTTTTGTTAAATTAATGATTGGCAAAGGAGATAATGGTTATATGTTAATTGGCTTTTTCGGTCAAAGTGAGATTGATGCACTTTACTTCACTACAGACACAGGGGACTTGACTCAATCCAGAGCATGAAGGAATCTTTGGCAGAAAAATTTATTTTCTAATAGGCTTATGTATATTGCTAGGTCTCTTAAAATTTCCATTTTTTAGTCAACTTTAAGTTAATCTATTTAAGGTTTCTCCAGCTGAATATATATTATCAGACTTCATAAGCCCTTATGTGCATAACAAATGGGATATAGGCCTGTACCTTCAGTGCATGTATATTAATGATTTTAGTGACAAGTAATGATGAGGCCTGGGATGGATGGCTTAGGAGAATAGTGTGGGGGCTCTGTGTACAGAGCATTTTAGTGGTGGCCCTTCCACTTTGAAATTTACTTTCCTCCATTGACCTAAAAATGATCTGAGACTTGACCTGGACTTCAAGCTTAGTGTGTTTAATATTCAGCAATATGTTAGTAAGTAATTCTTTGGAATAATTACAGTAATATGTTGTATTATTTTGTTCCTTTTATTTTATTACCTTAAATGTACTTTTAAGGAAATGAAGCTAGTTATTGCTTTAATAACCCTAATGTCTGGCATCTGATATGTGGGGCACATATATCTTTGTTTTATGACTTTTCTGATATAGTAATAAAAATCTCACTTTGGAGAAGGGCTAAAATATTTTTAGAGCTAATTAAGCCTGTACAATGTTTAAAAATTAATTCATGTATTGTTACCCTATCTTCCTCCAAAAAGGATTTAAGGTTGTAATTATATCATGACTGTATGTAACATTTATTGATAACTTATAATCCAGGCACTGTTCAAGTGGCTTACATATTTAAAAATCATTTAATCCTCATAACAACTGTATAAAGTAAGGTACTTTATTGTCCCTGCTCTATGAGGAAAGAAAAGGAGGTACAGAGATGTTAAGTAACAATCCCAAGGTCACATAACTAGGAAGTAAAGCAGCCATAGTTCAAATCCAAACATTTTATCTCAAAAGTCACTATCTTATTAACCACTTAACCACTGCTGCACAACTGAAGATTATAAATGAGGTACCTAAACTATTAAGGGTTACTTTATACTTACAAGTTAATCAAAATACTAAATACATAAAATTTATTGTATGAAATTACACCCTAGTAACTAAAAACCTTAAAATGATTCCACTGGAGAAAAGGATGCATAACAAAGAATTGATGAGCACTGAATAGAGAAGGAGTTTCTTTAAAGGGATTCCTTTATTTTATTTGAATTTAAAGACATGTTTCTATGTTGGAGAGGAGCACTTTTCCTAGCAGAAGGCCTAATTATCCTATAGTGGTATAAAACATGGTACCTTGAAGAATTTGGAAAAGTTAACATTACACAAATGTGTACTTTCTTCCAGAAGTAAATTAAATGACTCTCATATTTCGTAGTGGAAACAGGAAAGGAAAGGTATTTCTATTGGCCACAGAAAAGACTTATTTTCCATTCATGCTTCAGCCATCCAAAGGTATGTGGATTCCTGTGTTCTATTTCTTTTGAATTGCCATATCACAGGACAATTGAAAACATGAAGCTCTTTGAGATAAAAAATGAGAAACCTCATTTGAGTAGAGATAATCACGATAGAATTTTATCTTTATTGAAAAGGATTCTACCAATTTATAAGCATAGGTACTGTAACTTTCAAGCTATTTTATTTCTTGGGCCATTTAACATCTCTTCCTACTTTTTACCTCTTTCTTAGACATTGTATGGGTAGTAATCAGATATTTTAAAAAACTGAACATTAATAATTATTGGCTTTGGTTTTAGCTTATTTTAGTAAATTAGCAGCCTAACACTTTAGCCTTAAGGGAACATTTTATTTACATCTTTCCCAGGTCTGACAACCTTGTTCATGAACTAATTCTGAATGGAAAGGATTCCAGAATACTTAATTCCAGGGATAAATTTTCTCTTTTAGAATTAGTGAAAATGAAACTCTTAATGACTCGATGGCACATCATTTATCCGATCAACGTGTATTTACTAGGTGCTTGCTATGTGTACATCTCTCCTACCCTGTGAAGTCTATGGTCTAGTTGGCAAGGCCTGGTACAACCAGCACTAGAAAGAGTTAAATATGGTCTTTAACTTATTTCTGGAAAAAGATCTCTGTGTATGTGATTAAGGCAACATAAGATAATAGGAATAACAAGGGGACAAAAACATTCTAGAGGCCAGCCTGTGTGTACTTACATAAAGTTTGGAAAGTCACTCATTTTCTAATCTATATAATTGAAGTATTGAATAAAACTGTGTTTGATACAGTTTTAGGATTCAAAGTTCCTACAGTTTTGAGCATCAGAATGATCAACAAAAATTATTTTGGAGGGTAAAAGTAGGAAGTCAGTGCAAGCTGCATAGGTCAGAGTCTTTAGAAGTAGAGAAAATTGAGTTGGTCCTTAAATAGTAGACAGGATGTACATAGAACACAGAGCAAAAGAGAATTTTAGGTTCTGTGTACACCCAAGGGTTGAAGAGGGAAGGAAGCACAGACTAAGTTAGCACAAAAAAGGACGTGGAGTAGGAATTGAGCATGATGTTTTAAGGATGATGCTTGCAGTCTTCTGTAATAGAAGTTATTATTCCAAAATACTGTTGTACATGGGTAGGTTGAGTCCTACTTACTGAGAATTGCTGAGGGCTTGTTAGTCCTGTCTCATTCCCGTGTCTCAGTTCAGACAGAGTTTTGTACAAGGTAGTGACATAATGAAATAAATGATCCTTACGTATTAAAATTCTTTGCGGATGCAATGGAACATAACTTTATAACGATCCTTTTTTAAAAAAACTGTCTCTATGTGTTTGTGTTTTAAAAATACATCCTGTTATTCCTCTTTATCCATAACTTGAAACTTTCCTGTAGGTTCTTTATTCAAATAAAATCCAAACCAAAAGTAATGCAAATGAATCAAGACACTCATATATGGTGGTGCTCCAGCTGAGGGGACAGTGGAAGTGGAATATGGAATTGGGAAACAGTCTGATTAGGGAGACCTACTAGGTCTTCTCAGAGCCCTAAAACACTAAGACACAACAACTACATAAGATGTCTCCCTATAT